>NC_043004.1:19671889-19721889 GCF_006345805.1 Octopus sinensis
GCTGCTGTGGATGTTGCAGTAATTGTTGTTGCTGCTGCTTTTGCAGCTGTTACTTTCCTCTTGCTGATGATGTTGTGGCCACCTGATGCTGTTGTTCCTAACTTTGCTGCTTTTGTCGTTGTTGTTTTTGTTGTGGTGGTGGTGTTGACGGGGCGAAGTGTTGGTTTCCTTAGCTGTGGGCAAAATGCTTTGAGGCGGTTTATGTCCCCGTACAGTTGATAGTTCTACCTTCTGTTCCCAACAGCCACGTGACACTTTGTGCTATCCGCTAGGGTTCTGAAAACCAGACTGACCTTGACACTTGATAATCTGCATGTGTTAGGAACTACATACACTGTTCTAACCAGTTCTACTTCTGTATTTTCTGATTCAGCAGAGAATCTTTTATGTTAAACAGAACTGCTGTGGCCAACCAGTAAATGCTGATTTCTGGTGGCATATTTAATATTCTTATTTTAGACACCACCCTTCGGCCAAGGTAAATGGGGTGGGGAGGATTCGTCACTTGTTAGAGTCGTTGTTGAATGACTTTTCGTCTTTTCATCTAAAGTGGATCTCACAATTCCATATTTGTTCCCCAAGCTATATAAGTTATGCTTCTCCAAATTTGTCGCAGACATTCTCTATCTGCTATTGTGTCGCCTGTTTCATTCTTCTACTTTTTGTTCTAATTGTTTTCTATAGAACTATCCGCAAATTAATTCCTTGCTGGACAGATCTAGGGTCATTCAGTGCCATATGTCACCCACATTTTGCTTTTTTAATTTCACTTCTATTTATAAACTTGCCGCATCTCGTCGGCGAAACCGCCAACAGCCGATTGCATGATTCGTTTTCCTTGTTCTTGTTTTTGTTTCGCTAGTAATGTTGGTGGTGGTGGGTTTGCTGTTGCCACTGGCGGTGGTGGTGGAGTTGGAAGTCTTCTCACTAGTGTTGTTATTACTTTTTGTGGATCTTTTCTATTTGGTTGCCAGCGGCTCCTAGCATCAATTTTCTGTACGAATTGATTTTATATGCAGTGTACTCATACACATTTATAGGCTAATTAATAACAGTAATTTTCGATATAAATCAATACATTAGGAGTGAGTTATCAGTAATTAAAGTTTGAAAATTTTGGTAATTTTAGCCAATTGTAAGCCACAGACACATGCACAGCAGTTTCGATAGTTAGAAGTGGAACATGAGAACTCTTTTGTCTCACCACGTGCCTGTTGTCATAGTAAGAATCGAATCCGAGCAGTCTTTGAAATGTTTATTATCTGCGTGGAAGCACGTGTTGACAAATTTGATGCTGTGTTCTGTGTTCTGTGTGATTATGCCAGCAAGTTCCAGTAACTTCGCTTCTATAATGGAAACATTGAAAACAGGAGGATATTTTTAAAATTAAAACCGAAAGTTAAATGTTTGTTTTGTAAGCATAGTTAGGTTGTAATTAAACATTTAAATTGTTTGTTTAATGTTTTTTTTTTTTGGCATTCAGTATTGAGGTAGTTGGGAGGTATGCTAAAAATAACAGCTAAATAAGATTTTTGTTTGGATAAATCTTTTTAATTAGAGTTTATTTGCCAGTATCTCGCTCAGAGATTTTAAATTAGCTGTTTTTCTCTTTTAAATCAACATAAATATTTTCATGTGAAAGAAAATTACCGGAGAACTTTCATCGAATTCTTGTAAATCTTTCTGGTAAAAATTGTAATGTGTTTATCGCATGTAACATTGTTTATCGCATTTACATTAAACACTGGTGGTAGTGATATGTGCTAAAAATAACAGTTAAATAAGATTTATTTACAAGAAAGAAAATTCCCGGAGACATAACACGTGTTCTGTACAAATATTGTCAACACGTGCTATTTTCAGGATATTGACGACAAAATGTGCAGTCCCGCATAAAATGACAGCTTCCAAATTCTGTTTCCTGACTGGGTGAAAATGATCAAATTTCAAGCCTCTATAACTGGAAAAAATGAAATAACTCCAGTAATTCAGTTTGGGCAAGTGTATTATTGTACCAAATTTTAAAAATTGCGGTAAACTTTAGTTTTTGGAGCTGCTGGCAACCAAACAGAAAAGATCTCATTTTGTTGTTATCGATCACTTTTGTTGTACCTTCGTTAGCAGTGCTGAGATTTTTAGCAATGTAAAGTTACTTTCAGACATATCTCGTACTGAGTTGTTGTTGTTGATATTGTCGTTGCTGCTACTGTCACATACTTTTACAATTTCGTTTTTCTGTTCAGCAGATAAGTGACTCTTCTTTGCAGAAGACTAGCAATCATAATCGCGCTAACGATTCTGCCAAGCTCGCCGCCTCATAACCCTTTATACTATAGGCACACAGCCTGAAAATTTGGTGGGAGGGGGATAGTCGATTACATAGACCTAATTGCTCAACTGGTATTCATTTAATCGACTCCGAAAGGAGGAAAGACAAAGTCGACCTCAGCGGAATTTGAACTCAGCACGTGAAGAAGGACGAAATACTACAAAGAATTTTGCCCGGCGTATTAATGATTCCGCCTGCTCGCCGCTTCGCTGCCCGCCTTATAATAATAAAGGTTTCAAATTTTTGCACAAGGTCAGAAATTTTGTGGGAGGAGTAAGTCAATTGCATTGTACCCAGTGTTTATAACTGTTACTTATATTATGCCCGGCGTGCTAATAATTCTGTTAGATACATGTTATATTATGTTTACTTCCAGCTTAGATATAAAATAAAATAAAAAAATAATATTGAGAACAAAACTCAATAGATAACATGATTAAAATGTTACTTTTTTCGAACAACGAAAGAAACAACAAAGAAACGAGACACGCAATATAAAGAATATTCCTCTTCATCAGTTGTCCTTGTTTTTTCTACTCTGTGTTCCGAAGGCAAGGACAATACGCGACTTCGTTGAAACAGTCCTTCCCGCAAAGCAAATTAAAAAGAACAGGACAGTGAGAACCAGATAGTAAATACAAACGGTGAGGGCTGTTAAGCCAAGACGATAAAATAATTATTATGAACGCAAGGAAGACGAACTCATGAGAAGAGGCAGGTATAAGCACGTGTTGCCTTTAGGAAGGATATGGGCAGAAAGATAGATTCCCTTTCGTCACGTGTCAGCGAAGAGAAGTGTCAAGGAGGAAGAGTGAGAGAGAGAACGGTGAAGAGGAGAGGAGAATAGGGAAGGGGGGGAAGAGAAAACAAAAAAGGATGAAGAACAAGAGAGGAAGAGAGACAGACAGAGAAGAGATAGTAGAGATAGAAGAAGAGTGCACATCATAATTATCAAGATTAAACTTACTTGGAAAAGGATGCGTGACGTTCGATCATATAATAATAAAAATAATATATAAGCATATATACATACATATATGCACATACCTACACACACATATATATACATGCATATATGGGTACAGGACATGATAAAAACGTTGAACACAATAAGAAGCGAAAACATAAAAACAAAAACATAGAAAACGAACTGTTTTTCGAACAACGAAAGAACAAACAGGTACGGACCGTCAGACCCTTACGCAAATTATTAGAAAGGATCACAAAATTACAGCTTTCAAAACTATTGCAGAGTTTAGTGACCACCTCGAGAACACAGTTTCCACAAAAACTGTTCGCCGGGAGCTGCATAAAGCCGGATTTCACGGGAGGACTGCAATCATAAAACCATTACTTTCAAAAACAAACGTTGCAAAGCGTTTAGAGTGAATTAAAAACCTATAGAATCGGTCCTTAGAGCAGTGGAAGAATGTTATTCGCTCGGACGAGACATCCTTTACCTTATTTCCGACCACAGGCCGAGTATACGTGTGGAGACAGCCAAAAGAAGCATTTGACCCAGACTGCCTTCTTCCAACAGTTAAACATGGAGGAGGATCTGTAATGATCTGGGGTGTGGACAATATATTGGAAATCTGCCGGCCCAATGGTTTCCCTTCATGGCAGAATTAATAGTCAAGACTATTTAAGCATTTTATCTCATCAAATTCATCTTGTGGTTGCGGAACTGTTTCAGGAGGGAAACGCAATCTTTCAGGATTATAATGCACCAATTCACACAGCTAAAGTTGTTACTGAATGGCACAAGGAACATTCTAGTTAAGCTGAACATCTATCTGGCCACCACAGTCCCCAGATTTCAATATCATTGAACATTTATGGTGCATTTTAGAAAAACAAGTAAGGAGTTGATATTCTCCACCATCATCACTACAAGAACTGTAGCTGAAGAATAGACAAATATTCCTTTGGAAACAATTTAAACTTTGTACGAGTCCATACCTCGTAGAATTGAAACTGTATTGAAATTGATTACTGCTAAAGAGGCGGTCCTACCCTATATTAAAATAAATTTGTTTGAAATTTTAAAGTGTTTCCATTATTTTGTCCAACCCCTGTATATATATGCATATATGGACGCAGGATGTAACAAAATGTAAACAGCATGAAATACGAAAACAACATGATATATGAAGGTAAACCTGGATATGTGATCAACGCGAGAAACAAATGGAAAACAAAAAAAGCAACATAAATAACGATCCTTCATCAGTTGTCGTATACACACACGCACTTCGTAAAAAATGTTAAATATATCATGATAAACTGGTTTATTTGTACATGTGCGTGTGTGCACGTATGTGTTTGTGTGCACATATGTGTGTATGTGCACGTATGTGTGTATGTGTGTGTGTGTGTGTGTGTGTGTATGTGTAACACAGTAAAATTCAAATTTCAGGGTGTTATATCATATGACGATCAGTTAATTACCATTAGCTACGATTTCATTTCCGTGATAATAGAAAATTTATTGGAAAGTGTTATCAAATGTCTCACTTCATATAAACGGTCACACCGCACTAAAACAGACGAGGAAACGGTTAAACCACCTCTAGGTCACCTTTGAGTAAGATGCATTGGTAGATTCATAGCAAGCTGTGGCGAAGAAGTGCAATACTTTTAGATAGATAACTGTATGGAAGTATAGAACTCGAAATAGAGAGAGGAAGTGAAAGCATAAAAAGAAACAGTAAGAGGAGATAGAATGATATATAGGAAGATACAGACGAACCTATTGTGGAGGGAAATAAGCTGATTAATAGTTATTAAAGTTTTACGAAAATTGTAGTAGAAAGTACATTCGATATTTCCTCTCCTTCTGGCAACGACAGATAAGTATTTTGTTCAAACTGGCGAGGTATGGCACACAGTGTTAATGATTAACGATATACATGCTAATGTTAATTAGAAAAATAGTAAAGAACGAAAGAACCGTGAATATCAGTATAGAGATGTAGTTGATTACATTAGAAGCAACTGAAACAAATGTCAGAAAGTTATGCTTTTTCAAAATAACTAGATTGTGTGTAACTAAATTTTCGTATACTCTTTACTAAAGAGAAAACTTTTAAACTGCAGTTCAAGAACAGAATTATATTATAAATATGTCAAAGCATATAAATTAGAATAATTTTTAAAAATGTGGCATCGTAATTTTGGAAAGACAGACACTAGAATTCTTAACTTAGTTGCTAATAACAATCATATACACTTGTTCTATTTCAATTCTTTTAGTATTATTATTATTATTATTATTATCATTATTATTATTATTATTATTATTATTATTACTATTATTATTATTGTGAAGTATATTTGCCATCTCAATATGGCTAACCACTAAGGGTGGATGTTACTGTAGCTTGTAGCCCCAGAAGAACATCTTCTCCAGCTGGCTATTGACACACTTTCTGTGACCTATCGGTATTTGCAAAGGGAAGCCATCCTTCCCATCGTCAACCTAAGTGATACGCACAGAATGCAGCTTCTGGGTAGTGACCCGTCATCAGCGCACGGCCATCACCGGTTTTCGATGGAAGGGTCCCAATGCAAATATTTATATCCTTTTTTCCAGTGACTTTTCGTCACTGATCTTGAAAAAGTGTATACAAGCAATAATAAATCTCTGAACGTAGGTATAGACAGTAACTGCACGACATTGTGAAGTGTATTTGCCATCTCAATATGGCTAACCACTAAGGGTGGATGTTACTGTAGCTTGTAGCCCCAGAAGAACATCTTCTCCAGCTGGCTATTGACACACTTTCTGTGACCTATCGGTATTTGCAAAGGGAAGCCATCCTTCCCATCGTCAACCTAAGTGATACGCACAGAATGCAGCTTCTGGGTAGTGACCCGTCATCAGCGCACGGCCATCACCGGTTTTCGATGGAAGGGTCCCAATGCAAATATTTATATCCTTTTTTCCAGTGACTTTTCGTCACTGATCTTGAAAAAGTGTATACAAGCAATAATAAATCTCTGAACGTAGGTATAGACAGTAACTGCACGACATTGTGAAGTGTATTTGCCATCTCAATATGGCTAACCACAAAGGGTGAATGTTACTGTAGCTTGTAGTCCCAGGAGAACATCTTCTCCAGCTGGCTATTGACACACTTTCTGTGTGCAACAAAATTAAAACCTCCAGAATCTGTCTCTCCAAAATTACGATGTCTTTTTCTTTATAATTCTAATTCTAATTATTATTATTATTATTATTATTATTATTATTATTATTATTATTATTATTATTATTATTATTATTATTATTATTATTATTATATTGAGTGATTATTATTTAGCATTTGATAGTTTCAGGCAGATTCCTACTGCATCACTTGCTACACCACCGTGTTGTTGGGCGTGTATGCAAGCATCGTTTGCTCTTTTTGTTTTTGGGGGAGTACAAACTCTTCGCGGTATTATATTGCGTCACTTTTCTATGCAATGCTTTCCGGTCTGTAGAGTACATGTGGTGGATGTTTATTTTATTGGATTTTTACTATACAAAAGGTCACTTGTGTTTGTGGACCGTTTTGTTTGTGTTGTATTATTGAATTGATAGTGTTTTGTGTAGGATATGGACTGTTCCGAACTGGGTAATTTCTTTGGATAGTGTGTAGTGTTGAGGGTCCAGATATAGTTTTTACGTTTTAGTTCATATTTTTTTATCATACCCAAGGCTCCAATTGTTACTGGTATTGTTGTCACATCTTGAATACTTTAATTTCGAAGTCTTTGTACTTTGGAAGTTTTCCCACTTATTTTGGTCAGAATCCGCCTTCGCCTCCCTTTCTTCCACTTCTTCTTCTACTTCTTCTTCTTCTTCTTCTTCTTCTTCTTCTTCTTCTTCTTCTTCTTCTTCTTCTTCTTCTTCATCTCTTCCTCCTCTTCCTCCTCCTTCTCCTCCCCATCCTCCTCCTTCTTTTCCTCCTCCTCCTCATTATTATTATTATATTATTATTATTATTATTATTATTATTATTATTATTATTATTATTATTAGCGCTATTTCGTCTGCCGCTATGTTCAAATTCCGTCGAGGTCAACTTTGTCTTTCTTCCTTTCGGGGTCCTTAAATTAAAAACCATTTACGCACTGGGGTCGATATAAACGTCTGATCCTCTCCCACCAAGTTTTAGACCTTTTGATTATAGTAAAAAGTATCATCATCATCATCATCATCATCGTTATCGTCGTCGTCGTTATTATTATTATTATTATTATTATTATTATTATTAATATGATTAGTCAGTTATGTCATTGACGCAGTGTCAAATAGAGACGAAAGGATACTGACGAACTTGGCTGAGTGATTGTTTGGCCGGACAGTTAATCGATTAATTAATCAGTTAAATGGGTGAAGTGTTGACTAATAATAAGAAAAGAAGTAAGACAGAATCAGTGCGTGTGATTATTATTGGCATAGTGACCATTCCGAGATACACAAAGATCTATTTTAACGCATAAGTTCACATGAAGAATCTTGCAATTCAAATACAAAATAATCGTTTCACAATTAGAAATCAAAGAGAAGGAACTGTTGATATTGTAGATACATGGTGAAATATTTAAATGAGAAATAGAAATTTCGAAGTTATTTCCTTTTGAAGTTTATTAGTAAAGTGCGTAAGTAAAACTAGATTCTTGGTTAGACTCACCAGGAAACATATTTTACGCTGGCTTTTCAGCAGACAATTTACTTATGGACCTAGCATGGCCGAATGTTTACAAATCCACTTGCAATCACTTGGGCAAGAAACTTTTGCCGTAACCTCAGGCCGATCCCAATCGAGTGAAGTAATTCGGTAGACAGAATCTTTGCAGAAGTCCATAGTATAAATTGTACCTGCAATTCAAAACTCCACGTCTCTCACACTGTGAAGATTTTATTCTGTTAAAATATTACAATAAGAATGCGCATGTACATGGAATATTCAGGCACTTCCACGCGAATTAAATGAGTTGGTTTTCAGGTGATCGAACAATTAAACGTTCTTCCTAACCGACTACTAAACTTTTACTTAGGCACAGATACTGTCGAAATATACATATAAACATTCTAAAAGTATTTTAGAAAGTTGTAAATAGTAATTTAGATTTTAAAAGAATAGTACTTTGAAGCTAAAATTAAGAGGTGTGAATATTCTAAATTACACGAGTGAAATTAAAACAGAAAATCGATGACTGGTTCCGCGATTCAAATTGCTTAGTAAGTGGATGTAATTTGTAAGTTTACACAACTTACACAATTTACACAAGTAATTTGAGTAATCTGAAAACATGGCTTTTGTAATATTTTTTTGTATTAATTTCTTTTAGATACTAAACAGTTTTGGATAAATAGATCATTAAGTCAATGTATTCCTATGAATCTGCCTAAACATGTGTTGTAAGAATAGGACACTTAACAAGTAAAGTAACTGAATTCAGCAAAAATAATTGATGTCGTAAGGAAGAAGAAATAACAATCTTATCACTAATCTACAAAATTGTAGGTGAGAAAATGATGTTAACGGAAGATCGGGAGAAAGAGAAATTGAGTAATACAGAGAGATAGAGGAAATCTAGCATAGGAGCTAGTGTAGCTAATAGTTAGGGTGTTGCACTCACAATTGCGAGATCATGGTTTTGATTCCCATACCAACTGTGCGTTGGGCTCTTGAGTAAAACACTTCATTTTACATTACTCTAATCTACTCAGCTACATTTTGAAATACAAAATTTGAGATTTGATTCAGTAGAAAAAAGTTTACATCAAAATTTGTAGCACGGTTATAGGAGAGTAAGTAACGCCAACAATCAAGTTTAGATCTAAATAACTTTTTTTTTTATTGTGAAAGCAAAATATATTTAACTTAGCTTTAATGTTAGACCAAAGCATGGGGAATTTCATAGTTTTGGTTCCAAGCAACCAAAATGTGAATAAAAAAAGTTGTGAGATAAAATATCATGAAAAATATATAAGTAATGCAAAAATTTGTATTTAAGTATAATTAACTTTTTTTATTTTAAAAATAAACTGTATATTCATGTGCTTGCATGTCCGTGTTTGTGTATTTTCTATGTTTGAGTGTGTGTGTGTGTGAGCATGTGTTTGTATATGTATGCATCTTAATTTTAAGAACATGGTACATAGTTGCATAACACACACACACATGCATACACAAGGAGACAGAGGTGCATACGAACAGGGACATGCAAGCACATGAATATACAGGATACATACATACAGATGCGCACACACACATATATGCATACATACACATGCATACATACATACACACATACATACGTACATGCATGCATAGGCACACACACACACACACACACTGACCCACACACATGCACACAAACAAACAAAAAGGAACGCAGTGTAAATAATGGACAGTGTCAAGTCTATTGAAAAGGTTGCAAGACGCAACCGTAGTTGAATAATGCAGGTATTTTATCAATCTTTGCTTATGCAGGTGTTATTTCTTTTATGAAGTTATAAGTGGGATGGTCTCTTGTTTGCATAATATTTTGTTTACATTAGTCCCCTCGAATAGCTTTCCAATGAATATCACATTCATCCCAGGGAAATTATTATACATGATATAGATATATTTAGAATTAAGTTGAATCATGAAAGAGCTGACTTCCCCAGGCAAACGGAATACGATACAGTGTGGGAGAGATATTTGAGGATATATCTAGTAACTTAATAATAATAATAATAATGATAATAATAATAATAATAATAATAATAATAATATAATAATAATAATAATAATAATAATAATAATATAATAATAATATAATAATAATAATAATAAATAATAATAATAATAATAATAATAATAATATAATAATAATAATTATAATAATAATAATAATAATAATAATAATAAATCTAATCTAGAAAATGTATTTAAAAAAAAAATGAGCGCGTCCCCTCGATAAACGTTCGTATATTATTTTATAAATTCACCTTCAGCAAAGCTATGAGTGTGTGACGATATCAATTTAGTCACCCTTTCAACAACTTTTCAAACATTGGAGTTTGTGAGGAGTTTGGAGAGACATAGTTTGGTGTTATATGATCAATCATAAAGATTATATGACATCCATTCTTGGATGCCGTGCGCAATGTGACAAGGTGATGTGTCTACTTGAAACATGTATGGCCTTCAACTGCATACTTCATTCACCAAGTGTTTTGCAACTGTCCCCAGTACTTCAAGTTATGCAGCAGCATTAAAGAAAAAAACAATATGGGACGCTGTCAAGTGATATGACATGACATTTGTTACTCCTTCTAAAACGATCATAGTTTATGGAAATTTTGTGTATAACACCGGAATCATGGGAATGATCTGCACATAATGTGTCTTTTCTCCTGAACTTTTTCTCATCAGAAAAGAATCAAAGCATGCTATGTTCTTGATGAATGGGGTCTAAACTTGTTAAATAAATGCTTGGAACGAATCAAATTGTTTTCCTATTTTTGTAGCTATGAAATGGCCTTATTCTCAGTACACATGGCATGTATCAAATGTCCTTTGGCAGCACAATTCTGTTACTTCACTCTGACATGTGAAATTTATGGCAATGATATTCATTGATTTTTTGGCTCCTCATTGATATTTTGAATCCATTGGATGAATTCTGGCGTCCTTGTAGCGTCCGAACGTTTAGAATATTCTTTGCCTTTGATAAAGTTGAAACACTCTTGCCAAAGACTTCCAATTGTATACAAAAGATCTTTAGAAAGTTGGAAATTTAGAAATCACAACGTAGCGCACATATAGCAAAAACGACAGCATGTCCTTCCGTTTCTTTTGCGAACATTTTATTTGCTATGAAGTGGGGAAGTCTGAAGAATCAAAAGCCTTCTAGTGGTTTGGAGAGATTATTATACTGCTAATTGTTCTGAAATACTATTGGCGATAAAATTAATAAACTAATAACTTATGGATTTCCTGCAACAGTGGGGAGATATCTCTAAAGCGGTTAAAGAAATAATTCCGATACATTTCAAGTAATGAACAAATTCGACTTCTACTTTATCTTATCACAGAAGTTATTCGAATATAGATGGACATTATTTACTAATAATATAAACACAAGTTTGTAGAGTGATTTATATTGTTACAAATTGTTAGTTATATTTTGATGTAGCTATTCATTTGAATCTAACGGAATACATTTTACGGAGATGTTTTTGGTTTTTCAACATATCAGTTATATATGAAGTTTAAGTAATTCAGTTCACTAGTATTCTGTATATTTGAAATTCCATTGCTCAACATTGTTCTCTTCTAATACTACACTCAGTTGTCGACGATATTTTTGATACATTTACAGTACTTCGTTTTGTGAAAACATTATTGGTAGTCTTTTATTACTTTTTCTGTTGCCAATGTTTTCTTTAAACTCATATTTCTACGGTGGATATATGCTTTAAATTATTTTATCGGAAAATTCCTACAGGTTGTCAAATCTTATAACATTTCTTCTTTATAACTTTCTTCTTAAAATTGATAGGTTTAGAAGGTATTTGTTCCAGTAACATAGCAATCTAAAAACTTCTGTAAGATAGTCGAATAGTCGTACCGTTTCTTTATTGTCTCGCAAGAAATACTTTCAATTTTCTTAAAGTGTGTCATTGTGTTTCAGAGCAAGATAGTTCCTCTACGTAGTTCATTTAACTGTGGGTATAGGAACAGGGAAATAATTTATATATGAAGCAACTGGAAAGGTTTTGTCTCCATGAGCTCATCCAAATTTGAAGATTATCTATGCATAGGTTTCTGAAACTTTAAATATCGGAATGTGCAACTACAACCATTAAAGTGTATATTAACTCTAGGAAATGTGCTGAGTGCACGTTTTACTTTATTCTTAGAAGCATAGTATAAGTAATAATTCTAAATGCTGCTAAACATTTCGTCTGTCTTCATATTCTGAGTCCACATGTTTTGTTTGGTATGCTAATGATTCTGTCAGCTCACCGCCTCAATATGTAGCAACGTGTAGGAATCAATATGTAGCAAAGTGGTTAAATATTTATATTAGTAGAAGGAAGCGTTTGAACGATCAGGCACTTTTCCATTAGTGGAGCTTAAAGTCATTCATCTTTGATTCAAGCTCTTTATATAAATTATGACGTGTGCATGTGTGTGTAACATTCATATATATATATATAACTGAAGGATTGAAATTAATAAAAGGACATACTATGTATGTCTACTTGCTGGAAATAACAGTCAAAACTCTTATTTACATCGCCAAAATACACTGCTGATAACTACAGAAATCAACTGAAGGCAAATCAGGTTAACACAATCTCCCAACGTACATTTAAGTATTTGGACTTACGTGGACCGACCAGTTTCTGCACTGGCAAAAATAGCCTTAGCTTCCTCAGCACGCGTTACCATGAAAGAGACTCCCAACCAGTCGTTTTGAAGTCAGCGCTGCAACTGATTTGTTTTGCAGCCACCAGTGTGAAAAAAATCTCGATATGGAGCAAACAATTCACCAGAAAAATAATCCCTGTAAAGTTAATGTGTGAAGATATCATTAATTCTGTTATTATCTAGTGTAATTATTTAAAAAAATAACAATAACAGAATCAATAATATAGGCAACTGCAGGCCTCCCATAACATTGAATAGCTGAAGGATTAAAATCACACACACACACATATATATATATATATGCACACATACATATTCATATATATGTATGAACTCATTAATAAAATAAATCACTATTTACTAACTAATTATGATTCTAGATTAATAGAATTGGATATATATATATATATATATATATATATATATATATATATATATATATAATATATATATATATATATATATATATGTATATATATATGTATTTATTTATATAAATATGAAATGATTTCTATATTTTCTATCCCTATATAAGTTACTAATATTTATTGAAATCCTTTGGAAAATTATCTAAAGGATATTTACTTAAAATTCATAATATGAAATTTTACTGTTAAATGGTAAGGGACATTGAAAACCTCTGGAGCATTAGTAGTCTCTATTCTCCCTATCCCACTAACTTCAGCCTACTAGCTTTTTGCTATAATACATTCAAATATGTCAAAACTAAATTCCCCCAAATAAGGATGGATTTATGGTTTTGACATTTGTACTACCCCTTCCTCTATCTGTAAATAGAAAAATTCTTGTTTAGCTTCATTCGACCAAGAATAAAGAAGCCCCCTCCTCACTAATAGATGTAAATAACAAAGTGAACTTAGTGGTAAAATCTACAGATGGAGAACGAACATACTACCATCCTGTTCTTAATGATGAAATTAGCCTCTCTGTCTATATATCTACCCTCTTTGTAATGTTGGCAAATGTATAATAATGTGCATTGTTAGTTTAATTGAAAAATTCTATGTGGCTGAAGATTGCTCGACATTTTAAAACTGATGTAATACTTACAGTGTTTAATAAAATGAAGTAGCATGAAGCAATTGTACTACACTACCTTGGATATCTTTGTTGCTCATTTTGATTATAATTACCCCATTTGATTTATATGGATAATACCATACAAAATTCTGGTGCCTTTAACTTAAGTACCATATTCATCTGAATCTAAATTTTGCTGAACTTATACATATATATATACATACATAAGCATATGTGTACATACAAAGAAAAATATACAATTCGGGTAATGTCCTTTCAAAATTAGTGTCTGGATGGCATTAATTATGTTGTTGATTAGGGAACATGGTGATCTTTGAACACATATCATAACTGGTTTTACTAAATACGTTACATTTTAAATTTGTCTGCATCAGCGATATGAAAAGTTAACTAGATTTCCTAAATCTCCACCCGCGACATACTCTATGGTCGTATGTTTTATATTTGCATCTTTCTGTGTCTATCATGTCTCTTTCTCCTATTTTAATCAAATGTTTTTTTCATTTCTTTTCCATTTCTGCGTATCTGTCACTCCCACCAATTAGTCCAGTCATATTTCCGTTGTTTTCGTTGCTATTTCTGAATTTGTTTCATATTTATCATTACGCTACATTTCTGTTTTACATACTAATACAGTTTCCCTGTTTCCTTTCTCTTCTTTTTCGTATCAATTTATGTGTGTGTGTGTGTGTGTGTGTGTGTGTGTGTGTGTATTCCTTCTTCCTCTCTCTGTCCTTTCTATCACCTTATCTTTATGTCTCTGATCTTTGTTTTATTCTCAAGCATTATTTGTACATACGTTTGACTTCTTTCACTGTCTACACCCTTTTATTTACTTTATCTATATATAGTTCTACATAACTGTTATTTGAATAATGTCCCACTATAATTCATTCTCTTGCATCAAGTAATGACTGTGATTATTGATTGAAATTGGCGAAAAGAAAGAATCATATTCTGAGAAAAGAAAGAACGAATATTTTGAGAGTTTATCACAGTACAAGCAAATAAAAGGCAACCAAATTAGTAATTAGTGTAACTAAAAAAGTTATTCTTTGTTAATAGCTTAAAGAGTCACATTTAATAAACTTCCATCGCTGTATTATATGAACTATGATAACAGATAAGAATTAATGATAAGTTTCTTTAAGAGAATTAGCGAATATACTTTATTGTGTAGAATATTTTTCAATCTCTTATCTTCAATATCGTGCACTACAGGTTTATTTTTTCATTGTATTGGCTTGTATCCTAGCTCTAAGTAATTCATAATTTTATAAATGTTTTTTCAGCATCGCGTATGTATGCATATATGTATGTATGTATGTATGTATGTATGTATGTATGTATGTATGTATGTATGTATGTATGTATGTATGTATGTATGTATGTATGTATGCATGTATGTATGTAAGTGTGTGTGTTTTCATACTCACTGTCATTTTCTTGCTGTTGGTGTTGAAAGGGAAACTGTAATCCTATGTGGTTTAACACTTTGTGAGAGAATCAATATTTGTATTTGATTAAGTCAAAAAGTGGTTCTAAATATTGAATAGGTGTAAATATTTGCTTCAGCATATCAGTTGAGAAAGACACACAACGTTTGTTGACATTGGCTGTAAATAGTATAATGCTAGAAAGTCTCCTTATTTCACTTCTTTTTTCAGCAAACTACGTCTTCGACAATGATGGCTGTAATATTTCTTTAACATTTTGGTACCAGGCCAGCCATTTTGGAAACGGAGCTAAGTCGATGAAATCGACCCCAGTGTCTCATTCTCTTGAGTAAAATCATCATCATCATCATCACCATCAAGATGGTGACCAGAGAATCGTTAGCACACGGGACAAATTACTTAGCCACATTTCGTCTGTCTTTACGTTCTGAGTTCAAATTCCTCGGAAGTCGACTTTGTTTTTCATTCTTTGATTGAGGATATCCGTTTAGAGAGACATACAACGTCAATAAAATTGTTAGCTTTGTACCAAAATTTGAAACCAATATATCTAATGCAATTAAGGCGGCAGGCTGGCAGAATCGTTACTACACTGAGCAAAATGCCTAGCAGCATTTCATCCGTGTCAACAGTCTGAGTTCAAATTCCGCCGAGCTCGACTTTGCCTTTCATCACATCAGCGTCGTTAAAATACCCTTTAAAGACTGGGGTTGATGTGATCCACTTATCACCTCCCCCGAAATTGCTGTCTTTGTGCCAAAATTTGAAATCAATATACCTAATGCAGTTGAGGTAGTCATATAATAGAAGAACTGTTAAAATAATACTTTTTACGTTTCTGATATAAAACTTTAGGGATTATTAGAAATAAAAATATGAAATTTTATGTCCAAAGACAGCGGATAACTTATCCAATAATATTGCCAAAAAAAGTGGTTCTTTGTTAGTATTTTAATAATTTTACTTACAATTTTCTTGTAGTGACACAAAAACAGAAACTATATAGATTCTCAAAGTGGGTGCTAACGCACCCTGGTGGGCGTTGAGACGGTCTAGGTGGGCACTGGTGCCTAAAGAGGTGGTAGAGAAAAAAGAGGCGTTGGGAGGAAGGCAATGGATTGGGGTACACTATGAATTTATTATAATAGTATTATAGTATTGTATACAAATTATATATTATATCAAATACCAAATGAGTCATAGCATATACATTAGTAAAATATAAAATATTATTTATTTAAACATAAAAATAGGGGTGAAGGAACTGGGGGTATTATGTGGCCATGAGGGTGGTGGTAGTCCAAAATGTCTGAGAACCTCTGGCTTAGAGTAATAAACTAGTGTAGAACTGAAGTGTCGACTGTTAAGTTTGAGTTTAATTCAGCAAAAGAGTGACTGTCACATACTGACATTCTACGAACGAGAAGATTTATGTCTGTAGCTTAGCACTACGGAAGTAGGAATTGAAATATTGAACTATGTATGTCTTTGGAAAGAAACAGTACTGTTGGTGATGAAGACATTAGACTTTATGACAACACTATACATAATGTATCATTACATTTTACGTATCTACGTAATTATTGCCTGTGCATAATCTGCTTCTCATCACATTAAATCATGGACAACTCGCTACAAGGTAATCATTGTTGCATTATTATTGACTTATATAAGAATAAACATCACATGTATTATTGGAACAACTTATGCATGTAGAACATGAGATTTTCTAAAGAATATCGACCAAATTGAGATATAGAATAATCAATACAATTAGGAATCATACACTGAGAATAGACAGGAAATTGAAATGATAAGTCAATATTTGATGAAGATTCCAATTCTGGAAAATAGCTGCAGTGGGAAATAAGGGAAAACAGTAAAAACACCTGGAGTATTCCTATCACTGTTTTGTTATGCTAGAATAGTGCGGCGAACAAATACTGTTGTTTGTATTATGGAAACGAAAAATGAAATCCATTGAATTCTGACTCGAAATAGTTTATATTTTATAAACAAAAATTTAGAAAGCAACTGTATTATGCTACATATGTTTACTCGGTAGGGAGCATTGGGAGGGGGGGGATTCCAACCTCGTTTCGTCGTTCGCTACCTCATCAGCTCCTTTATAGGATCCAGTGGCTAAAGACATCATTAGGAGGAACCACGTCCGGTTTCAGTCCGTATTCCTCTACCGTTTTTGACGTGACGGCCCCACTTCCTTTTGGTGTCTTCAGCTCTGATGTTAAGTGGGTTTCTACTTACTCCTTTTTCCTTTTGTTCTTTGGTTTCTTCGATGCAGCGTCAACGAATGTCAGCGGGCGACTGACCATCCCACCAAATCTTCAATTAAATACTCGCCGGTAGGCTTCAGCAGCCAGCACCAGCTGTCACGTGATTTTCTTAGCTTCAAATGACCAATGGAGGGGAAGGGCGTTGTTGGTTGGCAGGTTTAGAGAGCACCCGGAAAGTGAAGGTGCGAGGTTCAGTACTTAGGGGTATTCGGCCCACGATCGAAAAGTTATGAGTACGATTCCTTGCGGAGCGCTGTGTTTTTGAGCAAGGTATTCTATTTCACCTTGCTGCAGTCCAAACAGCTGGTAAAAATGTGTTGTAGCTGTAATTCAAAGGGGCTGGCCTTGTCACATTCTGAGTGAGGCTGAATCTCCCTGAGAACTACGTTATGGCATGTATGTCTGTAGAGTACTCAGCCACTTGACGCATTAATTTTACGAGCAGACTGTTCCGTTGATCAGATAAAGAGCAAGGTAATCTATTTCACCTTGCTGCAGTCCATACAGCTGGCAAAAATGAGTTGCAGCTGTAATTCAAAGGGGCTAGTGATGTCATATTTTGTGTGAGACTGGATCTCTCTGAGAACTACGTTAATTATATGCATGTTCGTGAAATACTCAACCACTTGCGTGTTAATTGTATCCTCGTGTGGTAATGAGAAGTGAAAGTGACATCCAATATTTGCTGCGTTTAAGTATCGATGTATCAACTTTTCTTTCGATCTATGCATCTCATTTTCTTGCGATGTGATAAACATTTAAAACTACAAAACGAACATCATCACTACTCATTGTCTCTTTCACTCTCTCTGTTTCTCTCTCACCCTCTCTCTGTTTCTCTCTTAATTCTCTCTGTCTTACTCTCTCTCTCTCTCTCTCAGACACTTTGTCATTCACAACTTCCTTTAAAATGTGACACACACCACAGATACGTACAAAAACAAAAAAAAACTGAGCGTATTAATTTCATTGATATGTATATATATATAAAACAAAGAGTGAGAAAGAGAGAGAGAGAGCACAAACAAGATTGGGATGTTTGTTCTGAAATTATTTACAATATTCTTTTACATAGGATATCCTGATATCGAACTTTGCCACAGAAAATTGAAGGTGATTACAGTGATGTATGCTGTATTTCACACTTTGCTCGTGAAGTGTGCTTTTTTTGCTGTGTTCAAATAATTTCAATAATTTTAAGCTTTAACTGCTATCAATTGTTTAACAACAAACTAAATTATTATTATGTAAACAAAATAAAAAAATTTTTCTCATAATAAATCATGAATCATGTGAGGGATTTTATATGTGACTTAGATATAGGCAATATCGTAATCTTGAATATTTTACATCTAGAAACATGCTGAGAAATATAATAATAGGTTATAACAACGTTGTCATTATAAGTTTTTAGCCTTTCTAACAGTTGTGTATTCTCTTATTATGCCAACTGACAATACTTTTACTGTACGGTTTGGTATACTTCAGTGTGGTATACTTAAGTGTGATAGTGAAAATTTAATGGAAACCATGTATACAAGTCACATGATTTCTTAGGTTTTAGGGTGCAGTACTGAACTCATCGTTTTCATATAAGTTGTTTAAGCCAGCTTGACAGAACTTATCTGTTTCTAGATTTTAATTTGAAATTAAACTAATTTGAAATTAAAATAAGCTAATGCAAGTTAATTAAACGTTTATTCAGGCTACACTGTTATCTATGTTTATATTAGGATGCAGAATTACTCGTTAGTACCTACCTGCAACTAAGAATATTTGAATTACATGATTTAACTATATTTACTATGAAGTTTTAATCTTCCGGTTGTATCCTTCTATGTGTTAATCAGTATCCAGTTGTTTTGGCTCTCTGTAAATCATATGTATCAAATGACTTAACATATCCGCTATTCTATTCAAATCACACGCCTCCCCCATTTCTTACTTGCTATCTCTATAATAATTCACAATACTCTGAATTAATTACTAATATTTTTCTATAGCTACAAGCATACAAACTGAAGTTGGAATGAACGATCTTTTGTTGGAATGAAGATTTTTTGAAGCTCAGGTTAAAGTTCATCAACCGTGTATTTGATAACCAACATAATGTTCTAAAAACTGCATCTAAATTATGAAAGAGTTAACGTATCATTAATGGGGTCTGAATTTGTCTGAGAATCAGAAATAATTGAATATTTAAACAAAAGACTTACTAGAAAGCTCAATAAATGCTTTTAGCAATTCAATTATTTTCAATTGTCTTAAGCAATGAAAAAACAAAACAAGAATCAACAAAAAATTGTGAATAAATAGTTATTTCAATTTCTACCAGATGCCCACTTCTCAATTCGTAGGCAGGAGAGACATATTTATTGAATTGAAGTATGAATCAGTAATTTCACGGTTCAATTCGCAGCATTCATTAAATTACATTCGTGACTACTCGAAAGAATTATTTACTTGGATTTTTTGTTCAACATCACTTAAAGAAAACAAAAGAAAGGCTTGCCTCTGTCACGCTCGGTCTTATTACGCACGTGCCCGCACACACACTCGCACCCACACATACACATGCACTCAAGCTAATAGAAGTACATACAAGTTTTAAAATTATGTACGTGCAAATGAGTTTGTAATTATACAATATATATATATATATATATATATATATATATATATATATATATATATATATATATATACATACATATATACATACATATATATATATGTAGGTATGTATACATATATACGTACATAAATACACTCACACATACACATACACACACGCACATATATTAGGGGTTGATGTCGGAAGCAAGCAGTATTAGTACCAAAAGGTTACTTTTATATCCAACTTAACATAGAATCCTCGAGAGATACTCTCATATTAGCGCTTGACGAGTAAAAGCCCACACATAGATCGTAGCAGAAGATATTCCTCTGTCATGGGTACAGGAATTTCAGTATCACGTGATTTCCGCCTATGGGATCTCAGTGAAAAGCACCACTCACCGCATGCCAGTCCAGTAAAATCGCGATACATCGATATACAGAATTCCAGCATCTTTTCAGACGCTGATGGCCAAATTAGCCACCAGGATTATTAATTATTAATTATTAGTGACGGAAGCAGTAATAATATCATAGGGTAATCTTTATATCCAACAAATTTACACGTACACACAGAGACACATACGTGCGCGCCAGCTTCTGTGTACGTTCGCCTACGTGTGCATCTGTATATGTAGGTATATATATATACACACACAGACATATAAAGTGAAATATAAAGGGCCTTTTCTACCGTAGTTACTTCAATTTTGTTCCTGTATTAGAATCAATCGCCAGACTGCGTATGCTATTCGGCTGAAGTTTCTAGAGTTGAATTTCTAAAGAAACCCAATTCTTTCCGTTATGGTGCACGACTCTGAGATGGAGTGTTTCCTCACCTCCTCCCCTGTTGTAAATCTCACATCTACAATGCCATATCTTCTCCTTCTTGTAACGTAAGTTTTTCTATCCCACACTGGACGTAGACACTTTTCAATCTGCTGCGGTGTAGATCTGATCTACGACTCTTTATTTCTATTGTTCTATGTGTTACTGTTTTTCACAGTGCATCCTGTACAATGGCTTCAGGAGTGTTAAGTGTTACTCTTCTTCCATTTCTTTTTAATATATTTCTGGAATTTCTTAAATCGTCCATCACCAGATTCTTATTTTCTTCTGTATGACACATACAGCTGCGGAACAGTAAATAGTTGATTTGTGTCAATTTTTTTTTTGTAATTTTCTGCGACTCTGTTGGCGTTAATGGTAGTAGTGGTTGATTTTGCACCTGTTATGTGTGAAGAATTTCGTTTTTCTTTTTCGCGATTTTCTTCTTCATTTTTGTCGTTGCTTTTGTGGGCTTTTGCGACGGCGGTCGTGGTACCCGGGAAGCTGTTTTCAGATGCTTTGGCTTGTATATTTTTGTCGGTGTTGGTGGCAATAATATTGTTGCTATTGTTATTGTTGTTAATGTTGATTCTACTGTTAGTACATCTTTCCGCGTATTTTACTTCAGCTAGGTAAGGTTGACTGTGAAAAGTAATTTCACCTTCAAAACTCCCTCCCACCATTCTCTTTTCTTTCGCGTAGAAGGCTCTATATATTGAATTTGTAAACAGTATTTCGAAAAGAAATGCCTTCCTTTCCTCCCCTTAGGGCAGATGACCTTAACGTTTGCTCAGAACTTGATGGTCCGCTCAAAATAAGACACACTGTGAAACAAAAAAAAAAGGAAACAAGTATAGACTTATAACAATGAAAACAAGTCAATCACTCAGAGCGCTCGCGTCATGTCAAGTCCTGGCGATAAACAACAACAACAACAACAACAACAAGCAATAACCTCATCGTCATTATTATTGTTATTGTTAAGGCGGCGAGCTGGCAGAAACGTTACCACGGCGGGCGAAAATGCTTAGCGGTATTTTGTCTGTCTTTACGCTCTGAGTTCAAATTCCGCAAGGGTCGGCTTTGTCTTTCATCCTAACGGGGTTGATAAATTAAGTACCAATTGCGTACAGGAGTCGATCTAATCGATTTCGGTTATTGTGCCTAGAGTAGAAAACAGTAGGAAAGATTATTATTATTATTATCATTGTTATATTAGCACGCTGGGCGAAATGCTTAGTGGTATTTCGTCTGCCACTACGTTCTGAGTTAAATTTCCACCGAGGTCGACTTTGCCTTTCATCCTTTCAGGGTCGACTAAATAAGTACCAGTTACGCACTGGGGTCGATATAATCGACTTAATCATCCGTTTGTTTGTCCTTGTTTGTCCCCTCTGTGTTTAGCCCCTTGTGGGTAGTAAAGAAATAGAAATAGGTATTTCGTCTGTCACCACGTTCTGAGTTCAAATTCAGGAAATCCTGAAGTTGTTCCCTTAATCTCACAATGACCATATGTGGTTTGCTAAGGCTGTGACATACATATTTCTCTGGATATTAAAGGAGAATCTGTAGTTGTTAAATCTATCCTTGAAAAGACTTTCTCTCGTGCCCACATATTTCCACATGTCCGTCTATGTGCTGTTATCGTATGATATCCTCGCACATCACACGTTTCTCTGTCTTCCATTGGCTATTTAATGAACATGCACCGTTGCTTCGATAAACTTTTCAACCAACTCAAACTCACATGCACGCCAGTGCACTGCCACTCTATAGGTCCCTGGCTCATACTTATTGAAGGAGAATAATAAAAGAAAGCTCTCTTCTGAGTTTCTGCCATGTATTTTCTATCCATTTTGTACGATATCTATGAATTGGATGTGAAACTTTCTAACTTTCTGTGGTAAAAATCCGACCAGCCTTAGTGACGAATGCTGAGATTAGTTTTCTTAAGTTCTTGAGCATAAAACTGTCTGGTAAAATCGACTTCAGCGGATCTAGGATATCGCATTCTGCTGATATATGCTCATCCTTTCATCAAATGATACGTCGCGGTAGAGTCGTGCGATTTCTTAGGGCATGCATTTAATATTGATATAATATAAATACAAATATAAATATATATATATATATATATATATATATATATATATATATATATATATATATTATATATATATATAATATATATATATATATATATATATATATATATATATATATATATATATATACACATATATATATATATATATATATATATATAAATATTGTATAAATATTGGTATAAGTGTACATGTCTAGATTATAAAAGTGTATACATAAATGCGTGTTCGTTTACAATCCTTCCATGAAAACAAGTATACTGGACATTTTGTATTACTCTTCGTGTTGTACATGTACGTCTCATTGAACAGATTGATCTTTAGTTTCCTTATGTTGGAACAAAATAACATCAGTGAATAAATATTTGACAAGTATCTTCAATAAGACGAAACATTTCCAAACAAAAGCATACGTGTTCAAGTACTTGCATATAATTCATCAATTCCCTACTTCAGGCTACCAATAGGTTTTTATATTTCCAAGAAGTCATTCATACGACATCAGTGGAAACATTTTTGCAAGAAATCATTCTACTATATATATTACATATACCACTACTGTTACTTACTGCAGTCGTAACAGCTTTTGTTACTACAGTTTGTAATAGCCGAGATTAAATGATGAAAAAACTCATACTCTCTCATGATGTGAAACTGCTTATATGATGTGTGTGCGTGTGAGTGTGTGCATGTGTGAGTGTGTATTTGTGTATGTCTTGTCTGTGTATGCCCGTACATTCGTAAATAATGACTGCTATTCGATTTTAACTAATGCTGTAGTTTGATTCTTCTCTCAGAAAATGCCTAGAACAAATCTGGCTTTTCATTTCTGCTAGGGACCTACACAGTTTTGCAGAGATTTACCAATGATGAATAAACCAAGGGTAGTGGATGACTCACTCCCAGCGGTTGGATAGCCATTCTACTGAATTAGTTCACCCACTCTTTAAGAGCTTTTGTTATTCGTCCTACAAGGTGTCCAATGAAAATCATAAGTTGTACTGGCTTACATGTTACAGGTTAGCAGTGCATCTATCCATCCGTCAGTCCATCAGCAATCCATCCATCCATACATACATACACATACATGAACGATACTCAAAAGTAAACAAAACAACGAAGAAAGTGCCATTATGGGATTTTGAAGACAGAAAAATTTAGCTGAATTACGGGAAACTATCAGCCGTGTGACGATGCTTATTGCTTGCAAATGAGTAAATCACTATACGTCACGTTAAGAAAAAGTGAAGAAGGAGAGAGAAGTGGTTTGTAGATAGCAAAAAGAGAATACTGAAATGCGAACTGATAACCCTCTAGCAGGAGCTAAAATCTGTCAGTGAGAAACTCTGATATCGGAGGAGAATAACCGAAAGAAAAACAACTAAGAATTTAACCGGTACCAGGACCAGGAAGCAGTATACAGAGACATGAGAGGAGAATCAGTAAATATCATAGAAGCTCCTTTATGAGAAGAGATAGACTCCTTCTGGAGGAATATCAGGAGTGAAGAGATAGAATTTAACCGAGTCGCAATATAGCTGATATAAATTCGAAGTTATAAATGTCCCTGCATTGAGCATAAGAATTACAGCATTGATGGTAATGCCCTTGTGACTATAATACAGAAAATTCAGGAGGGAAATGCACCTTGAATAGACTTCATTATTGGATACTGGTACCTTCTACCGATGATATCTTTTCAAGGTCTCGATGGGAATAGTAGCATACCACACTGCTTAGCTCTGGCAGAGACAAAAGTGAGCCCCAAAGCAGAACCACCCACATGCCAGAAATTAATATATGCAACAAGTTTAGAATTCTTCCTCCACAACCATTGAGAAAGTAATATTATTATCACAAGAATAAGCACATGGGAAGAAGGGGATTTAGGGATGTGCCGAACAATTGTTAATGAACAAAACTGTAATCTCAGGAGTGTGGGATCATAAGAAGAACCTAGTGTTAATGAAAGCCTTTAAGTCTGCTAGATGCCCTTCGACTTGCTAAACTTCCAGTGACCTTAGTCAAAACTATAGCTCACCTGGTTTCATCGTGGGCTACCATTTTGAAGTAAAATGTTAGGAGTGGTTGTATTATCACTGATAAAATACATCATAGTGGTATATTCCAAGGGGACAGCTTCTCTGTGATGCTGTTTATACTTTCTGTAAATCCCCCGTCATTGTTATTAAGGAAGTCTGAACGATATCTCACTTGTTCACAAGGAAACAGAAATACCAAAAATACACACTGTTTCTTTGTGGATGACTTGAAACTATTTGCCAAGAAAATGCATGAAATGAAAAAGAGCATTGACCTGGTTACAACATTCTCAAAGTATATAGGGTTGGCGTTTGGTAAGGATAAACGTTGCTAAATGGTTGTGAAAAGAGGGAAAACTGTAAACCAGACTAACAGTATCTCCATCAACTCCACCAATGACTTAACTGTTTCCCTATATCTGATGAGGAATGTTATAGGTATATAGAGGTAGATGAAAATATATCTTATGTGGGTACCTGCAACAAGACACGTATCAGTAAAAATATTACAGCCGAATAAAGAAAAACTTTATAGAAATAGAATAATGGTATACACACACATACAAACCATCGCGCGTACGCACACTTATACACACATACATACAAACAGATAGACATCACGCACACACACACACATAAACATAAAGGCACATATATATTTTTTTTTCTGTCCTCGCTGAGATGATACAATAAATATGACATGTTTACTAATGTCTTATCTGTCTAGTGAATTAAATTAATTAAAAAAGGTAGTAACGGCTAAAATAATTTTGTATACCCTATAGTAAACTTTGCTATTTATGAAAAATAATAACGCTACCACATCAGTGATATTTATGCGTATATACCTATATATTTGTGTGTGTATATGTATGCGCTTATACTTAATATGTAAATATATTTATATATAGTCGTATACATATATTCACACATACACACACATGTACAGTTACTCATACATAGAACAGAAAAGTTAAACTGTGTATAGTTGTGGAAATCAGTTACCCGGCGCAAGCGTGGCCGTGTGACAAGAAACTTGCTTTCCAACCGCATGGTTTTAAGTTCAGTTTCCCTGCGTGGCACCTTAGGCAAATGTCGTCTACTATAACCTCTGGGTTACGAAAATCTTGTGAGTGTATTCGGTAGACTGTTACAAGTCCATTATATATATGTATATATATATATATATATATATATATATATATATATATATATATATATAGATGAGAAAGTTGGTTTGTGAAAGCAAGTGGTTGAATATATAGAAAATAGTAAAAAGTGAAAAAACTACAGAAGGCTTAAATGTTAAAAAATACATATTTGCGTCAAAATGTCTGAAGAATATTAAAAATTTTTTTTCTCTTATAATGACATAATTTTGAAGAAAGACCGGTTTCGCGTTTAGCTTTTTAAATTTCTTACGACGTTATGTTTATGTTGAATAGAGTTATCGTTATGTTTATGTTCAAAAGAGTTCTAAATAAGGGGAGGTAATGAGTGATTTCTTCCGGTGTAAGGGAGATAATCGCTTAAAGTTTTTTTCCTTTCCCTTGGTGTGAATTTCTCTGTATCAGTATGTTGGGATGGTTAAGTCTTGGCTTGTACTTTTCAATGAAGAATGTTTCCTTGTTTAGTCTAATTTGTGTTGATGATCCGATAGCACATTGGTAAAATGGAAAGATTAAAAATTGTGGTAGTAGTTGCTTTGCGCATTTCTCAATGTGCTCACTAAAAGGTATCATTCTGTATTCTGGGAATGCAATCTGTTGTCGATGCAGTGTGCATCCACGTCAGAGTGATAGTCCCGTGGATGCTACGTAGTCTTGGTGGCAGCCCGAGCATTTTATGACATAAATTATGTTTTCAGAGGCACAAGTAAAATTAGATTTGATCTTGAATTTCTGTCCCTCTTTAAAGAGGAATTCTGATCCTTCTAGCAGGTTTGGACATGTTGCACAGTCCGATCTACCACATTTTTTTACTTTTGCATCCGTAATTTCAGAAGACAATTTTGCCTTTGTGAGAATCTTTTTAAGTGATTTGGGTTGTTTGTAGCTTTTAATGATTTGGTGTATGTTTAGAATTTCCTTTAATTTGGGGTCCCTATGAAGTATTGGTAAATTCTGGGTGATGATGGTGAAGGCTTCTTTGTTTCTGGGGTTGTATGTAGATATGTAAGGTAGTATTTTCGGGGAAGGTGTGTTGTTGTGTTGAACTTTTCTTAAAGTTTCTATGTTGATTTCTGTTGCACGTCTGATCCCATCCTCTATGAGTTGAGCTGGGTAATGTCTGTCAATTAGGGTGTTTTTGAGTTCTTGCAGTCTAAAGTTCCTGGTATTTTGTTCTGACACTATTGTGCATATCCTTCTTGCAATGTTGAAGGGGATGTTGTTTTTTTAGTGTGTCTTGGGTGGCATGAATTAAAAAGAAGGTATTGTTTGGCGTCTGTGGCTTTGTAAATAATGTCTGTTTCTATTTTAAGGTTAATTTTTTAATTAGTACATATATATATATATATATATATATATATATATATATATCAACAATCAAGGAACGGCCATGATAGGCCATTCACCCACTAGAAATAACAGCCAAAGCTTCAACCGCAAATAAAGATTAATTCCGTAAACAGGAGAAAATTTAAAAAACATTTACCCTGTAATTTCTTGTACGATGCACCGTTTCATCTGCTGTTTAATGGTAACTAACCTGATTAAATTAAATCAAGCCAATCTTCCATAGGCCCTCAGATTCTTCAGCAAGAAATAGCCAAGTCGGAACAGATATTTTCACGAGGCATTTCAAACCCTGCCAAGGTATATCTGACCTAAAATTTTCAATCGTCGCACTCGCGCCAAATTTATCGGCAGCAATAAATATAAGCCGTCGATTCCATTACGGAATTAACCAGAAAATTCATAATTAATCAATATAGGGTGGAATTCTACAAAATTTTTTCTGCCACCCTATATTGATTAATTATATATATAATATATATATATATATATATATATAATATATATATTATATATATATATTATATTATATATATATATATATATATATATATGTATATATAAATATGTATATATATATATATATATATATATATAATGGGCTTCTAACCGTCTACCGAATATATATAGATATATTACATGTATGTGTGTGTATGTGCATGTCTGTGTTTGTCCCACTACCACCGCTTAACAATCGATGTTGGTCTGTTTATATCCCAGTACCCTAGCGGTTCGGCAAAAGAGACCGATATAATAAGTACTATTCTTTTATTCTTTTCTTCTTTTACTTGTTTCAGTCATTTGACTGCGGGTATGCTAGAGCACCACCTTTAGTTGAAGAATTCGACCCCAGGAGTTATTCTTTGTAAGCCTAGTACTTATTCTATCGTTTTTTTGGCCGAATCGCTAAGTTACGGGGACGTAACACACCAAAGACACACAAACACACACACACACACACACACACACACACACACACACACACACACACACACACACACACACACACACACATATATATATTCGACTGGCTTCTTTCAGTTTTCCAAATCTGCTTTGGTCGGCCTGAGGCTAGAGCAGAAGATATTTGCACAAGGTACCACGAGGTGGGACTGAACCCGGAACCATGTGGTTGGTGAGCAGGATTATTACCACACAGGCACTCCAGCACCTATGCATACAAAAATAAGTCATTGTATCGATTTTTTCCTCTAAAACCCTTCATGGCGGTGCCCCACCATGGCCGCAATCAAACGACTGAAACAAGTAAAAGATAAAACATGAATGGTGAAAGCGATATGCGCAAACAATTCATAGGGAAATAGACAACCTTCAGTAGCCTTTTCTTTATTTCTGTGGACACTACTAAGTAGTAATATGCTCACAAAAGTTATATCATAAAAAAAAATAAACCTGCGCAAGGCATATCTGCTTAATACTATTATTAAGTATTTAATGCATTAAATGACATTGCTTCATTTTCTAGAAATAAATCTTCAAAAAGATAGTGTCTGTTTAATTTCAAGATGTGTGTGTGTGTGTGTGTGCTTCTGTGTATGTATAGGAATGTATATAATATATATGCATATTATGTATATGTGTGTGTGTATACATATACACACAACACACAAATATGTAGATATTATGTGAACATATTTATACATACATATATATATATATATATATATATATATATATATAATATATATATCTATATATATATATGTATTACTGATGTAGAATGATTATTTTTCATACTATACCAAAGTTTGCTATCGGGTGGACAAAAATATTTTGTGTGTGCGTGTGTATAAAATGTTTGAAAACGTTTATGTATACATACACAGGCATAATCTTTATATAAATTTGGTTGAGCAAACAAAACTCAATACATAGGTAGAAATACTTTTATACTTAATCGTCAGTAAGTTAGGAAAGCGATTCATGCGGCGAGTTTTGTGCATAGCATGATACACTTAATAAGTGCAAAACCCGACTATTCTGATTTCTAAGTCGCTTCTGTAACAATTAAAGCTTATATATATTATATATATATATTAGGAAAATAAGACAAGGTGGAAAATGCTAAAATAATTTTATCATGACGAACATTTTAGTACTGGTTTCATGAAGCTGTCCACACTCCAACTGAAATACAAGTTTCTCCCCTAAAAGGAGGAAAGCAGTAAACCAGTAAACCGGTAGAATAAGTACTAGGCTTGAAAAATATCCTGGAGTCGATGAATTCGACTAAAATTTCTTCGAGGTGGTGCCCAACATGGCTGCAGTCCAATGGCTGAAACAAATAAAAAAATTATACAAATATACTGAGGTTGGACAAAATAATGGAAACGCCTAGCATTATAGCATCGGAATTTTTGGAATGTCTATAAAACTATCAAAAGCTTGTATATTTTTTTTATATTTATTATTAGTGTTGCTTAATATTGTTTGCTAAAATTGCTATTTCTTTTCAGATGTCATCAGCAAAAGGTAATTCAAATTCATTAAAATGACAGATCTATTGGACTTTCAAAGACGTCAAATTGTTGGTGCTCGTATGGCAGGCACTAGCATAACGAAAACAGCCGAAATGTTTGGTGTATCAAGAAGTACTGTCTCGAAAGTAATGACAGCCTTTGAGAAAGAGGGAAACAAAACTCCGGAATAAAACCAAAACTTTCAGATAGGTATCGTCGGACTCTTACGCGAATTGTTAGAAAGGATCACAAAAGTACAGCTCCCAGAATTACTGCGGATCTTAATGACCACCTCGAGCACCCAGTTTGGACAAAAACTGTTCACTGGGAGCTGCATAAAGCCGTATTTCATGGGAGGGCTGCAATCAGAAAACCACTACTTTCAAAAACAAACGTTGCATAGCATTTAGAGTGGAGTAAAACCTACAGAATTGGTTCCCAGAGCAGTGGAAGAATGTTATTTTCTCTGACGAGTCATCTTTTACCTTATTTCTGACCATCGGCGGACTGTGCGTGTGGAGACAGCCAAAAGAAGCATTTGAGCCGGACTGCTTTTTTCCAACTGTTAAACATGGGGAATGATCTTCGATGATCTGGTGGGGTGAGGGGTATATCTTGGAAATCTGCCGGCTCAATGGTTTCCCTTCATGGCAGAATTAATAGTCAAGACTTTTTAAGCATTTTATCTGATCAAATTCATCATATAGCTGCGGAACTGTTTCTGGAGGGAATCGCAATCTTTCAGGATGATAATGCACCAATTCACACAGCTAAAGTTGTTACTGAATGGCACGAGGAACATTCTATTGAAGTTGAACTTATTATCTGACCACCACAGTTCCAAGATCTCAACATTATTGAACATTTATGGTGCATTTTAGAAAAACAAGTAAGGAGTCAATATCATCCACCATCATCATTACAAGTACTAGAAACTGTTTTAGTTGAAGAATTTTTCCTTTGGAAACAAATTCAAACTTTGTACGAGTCTCTAACTCGTAGAATTCAAGCTGTAATTACTGCCAAGGCGGTCCTACCCCATATTAAAATAAATTTGTTTGAAATTTTTAGGTGTTTCCATTATTTTCTCCAACCCCTGTATATACATTTGTGTGTGTGTGTGTGCTTGCGTATGTGTGTGTGTGCATGTGTGCGTGTGTGTGTACACGCGCGTGTAGATTCAGTTAGGTAGTTCGGTTGAATATCATAATGTGGTTGGTACAATTCCTAGACGCGCAGCTCGCTGTGTTCCGGAGCAAAGCACTTTGTTTAACTATGCTTTAATCTACTCAGCTTAAAGTGGATGCCACAATGTCTCACTCTCTATGTCAATGTCATTCCTTCCTTTTGTCTTACTCTTTCTGTCACTTTTCTTTCTATCGTCAGCTGTCATATTCTGTATATGCCGCTGGTTCAGAAGGTGAGAGATTTCAGTGAGAGTTCGTATGCATATGCGAACGTATGCTCGCGAATATATAGATATCTAAAACAATAATTTACGAAAGCATGCTTGCCGGGCGTTCTCATTTACACACAGATATTACAAAATTCTACCATAGTATAAGAAATAAGACGATAATGAAAGAATACAGAAGAATATAGTAAGAAAGCGAGTAAGAGAGTATATATGTGTGTATGTGTGCGAGTGCGTGTGTGTGAGTATGCATGCATGTATGTATTTATGTATAGCGAAAACCTTAACTTTCTAAATACTGTCAGAAATCCATAAAACACCCAGAGAAGCGTCAAAAGAAAGATAAGTAAAAAGACGCAAACAAAAATCGGTAATGGAAACAAAAAAATGAGATAACGTGAGAAACTCCTCGTAGGAAATTTCATATGGCTGATTCCCTTTTGAATATTATTCAAAAGCTATTTTGCTTTAAGCAAATATTTATAAAGAATTACATTTCCTGTATTCAAACTCTTTCCTTTCTGTGGTAATATTCGTTTCAAATTTTAGCACAAGGCCAGCAATTTCAGAGAACGTATCATGTCGATTACATTGTTCCCAGTGTTCAACAGATACTTATTTCATCGACACTAAAAGGGTGAAGGGGTAAGTCAAATTCGGCATGATGTGAAATCAGAACGTAAAGATGAACGAAATGTCGCTAAGCATCTCGCCCAGTGTGCTAACGATTCTGTCAGATCACCGCCTTCTTCTGTTATAATACTAAAAATGTTGTGAAGGTGGCGAGCTGGAAGAATCCGCAGCATGCCGAGTGAAAATCCTTAGCGGGATTTCACCCGTCAATAAGTTCCGAGTTCAAATTCTGCCGAGAACGACTTAGTCGTTTATCCCTTTCCGGGTCGATAAAATAAGTACCAGTTGTGCACTATGACCGATGAATTCGAATTGACCCCATTCCCGATATTGCTGGGCTCGTGCTAAAATTTGAAACCAATATCAAAATACTTGTGTTTAAGATGATAATACAGCTTGTTTCTGCTGCTCGCAAAAGCAAGGAGGATCCAAATACAGTGACATGTTTGCTCAATCTTCAAATTCATTTCAAATATCTACTCGAAAACTTCCTGTTAGAGTTGATTAAAGAATGTCATTACAAGTAATATATCTTAATACATGGGCTGTCAGTCCAGGGTAGAAGTTTGTTTGAGAGTCAACGTTTACCACTATCTTGGTACAGAATACAAAAACTGGAAAATGTCCATGTAGCGTGCAAATACAAATAGAATTGCGTTTGTGAGTGGAATTACTATTAGTTGACAGTTTTGCATTAATAGAAAGGTTCAACGTTCATAACTTGTTTGGGCTACTCTTGGCACCTCTTTAAAAGCCTATTCGTGGATTTTATATTAGGGGTTCCAACGTCTTGAGGGAAGCTCTCCCTAATGTCTTAAAATGTCCCTATAGACATTCGCACCATCAACAGTGTTTTTGACACTTGAAAGGTGCTGAAGATCACGCCCTCTCTCTCAACGTCCTTCCTTCGTGCTGTGAGGGCCATAGATTGTTTTTTTAGCCCCCGTCACTAGCACGAAGTTTAGTGTTTGTTTAGTTGGTTGTTGCTGTTGGAGTGCTTTCTTCTCATGGGTTGTTGCAGTTGGGGTTTTGTTGGTTGGGCTGGTTGTGCTTGCGGTGTATGTGTTGACGTATGTGGTGCTAGAGGGGTTGGCGAAGCTGTGAATGTGCCTGTGACTGTTGTAGGTCTATGTTCTGTATTTTTGGAGTGTGTTTGATGAGGAGTATGATGTTTTATTGTGATTCCTTTTCATTCTTCTTGATTTCACTCTTCTTGATCTGCGTGTTGCAGATGAAACTCGTGTCTTAAGAATCGGGGGCTACGTCGATGATTATATTTGGGTTTGGAATAGCGAGAGAGAGGGAGGTCGTGGAAAACCTTCGTTGGGATAACCCGTGAGTGCTTTGTGTACCTGTTTTTATTATTCATTCTGTTGTTGAAGGGAGTGGTGGTGGTGCATCTGTCGCTGGCGATGTTGATGTTGTTGGTGTTGATGGTGTTCTTATTATTGCTGATATTCCTGAGATTGCTGTTTCTGTTGTTGCTGGCGTTTTTTATCTTCCAGCATTTACTGATTTTGCTATTCCTGTTGTTGATGATGCCGTTGTTGCTAGGACTGGAGTTGTGTTACTTGCTGGTCATTAATGGTTTGGTTGTAGAGGCTTTTGCGTACCTGGTGTTGGCAGAAAGGGACTTCCATGGTTTTCTATTGGAGGAAGAAAACGCTCAAGTAACCCGTCTCTCCGCACAGATGTCACCGTGTATTTCTATTCTCAAGCGTAAGGTGTAGCCCTTTTCTTCTTAGAAGGCGAACGATGTCAGTGATCTTATGTCTGGTTTAAAAAGACTAATTTTCGCGACGGGTCTCCTGCACCTCCAGGAGGCTATCACTTCCTTGGAAAACAATGTGGTTTTGATAAACATTTTGTAACAAAATACGCAATAAAAAAACTTTCAGAGACAAAATTACGAGCAAAACAATTCCGAGCAAGCAAAAGCGCGCATTCAATACTACTACTACTACTACTACTACTACTACTACTACTACTACTACTACTACTACTACTGCTGCTGCTGCTGCTGCTGCTGCTGCTGCTGCTGCTGCTGCTACTACTACTACTACTACTACTACTACTACTACTACTACTACTACTACTACTACTACTAATAATAATAATAATAATAAAAGTAAAAGAGTATGTACCAAGTAAGTAGGAAGATGAGAAATTGGACCTGACGGTATTCAAATGCTTTGGATAAAGAATCTGATATGCTGCCATAAAAGAATAGCTGGGCAGCTTAATGCCATGAGGAACAGAAATGAAGAGATAAACCTGTATCATATCACCCGTTGATGCAGAAGTTGGTCACTGAAATAATCGTTCATGAAATGTATGCAATTCTGAGTGATAACAAAAAAACTGAATTTGTAAATTATTGGTTTTAATAAATCGTATATTTAAATTGTTTATCGATGCAGACATCCAGTGGTTAAAAATTGCTTGTTAACAGTTTAAAAATAAATTGTCTATTAAGCTGTTACAGAGCACTTTTTAAAGGGCAGTTTTAGCAAATAACCAATATGATAATACCTCAGGGAGGCTATCTAAACTTCAACAATGATGCTTTTCATTGCCACAAGTACGTGCTTGCGAAATACATTGCTCTTGATTAGCATTTCCAACTCAATGAGTCAGGAAACCTGTAAACAAAGTTACGAATCAAATGTTGCTTCAATCTTAAAGTTTGAATATGCATGATTTCACTTGAAACACAAACAACCACTCTCTGTCAGATACTGAACATATTTTCTCAATTTCACTTTTAAATAAAGAAATCTGCAATGTTTTCTTAGCGTGATTTTCGATTCGATTTTATTTTAGCGAGGGGCGCTGGCAGATTGTACCTGTTTCATTTTAAATCTTGGAACCTTGAATGATCTTCAGGCTCTAATGCTTTATTAAACCTTTTGTTAGTATTTCTATTGAAACACATTGCTTTTGTTTTAATTAATTTTGAAAATAATAAAAAATTTAGTTAAAATCATTTTGTCCTTATAAATGTGATGCTTGAAACAAATTAAGATGAAATTTTGATGAGAGATTTTCATTCAGACCACTTAAAAACAAGTAGTTTGTGTCATAACAATAGGGGAGGTCTCAGGATGGTTAGTATCAAAAGGGTTAGCGCTTGTGAAACCCTGGCTAAGAACAACAACTGCAACGACAACAATAACGACGATGACGAAGAGGATGACAGCAAGAACAACAAGAGTACTACTAATGAACACTACACCACCATCAGTGAGGAAGGCATTGCAAGCTAACTAAGAAGCTTCTAAGTGGTCATTCAATTTGTTAGACATAGCAGCCAAATTTCTACAACCTATACCCTACTGCATCAAGAGGACACACTGGTAACGGCAAACTTACCCAATCCTAAAAATGATGGTTATGTTAGGACAGTCTTTGATCATAACTTTACCTAATCACTGCTAATTTGGGCTAAACAGCAGCAACACAGAATATCACATCCATAAAAAATATAACAACAAATGCAAAAACAAATTCAGGGAATGAAATTCATCAGAAGCCTAGAGATAATTTATTCTAATTAGTGTGAGAAGTGAGTCTTCTTCTTTCTCCAGCGCAAGTGGCTTCCCGGGGGACCTGCGATGCTATGACATAAAACAAACAGGAAATTAATTCTGGATACCTAAGGCAATGAGAGTGCTTCTGAACCGTCGTTTAAAATGACAGAAATAGCATTTTCCATGTTATTTCTGCTATAAATGAATAGCAGATTCACCAGTTCTAAATTGCCTGATTCACGGTTTTCTTTAAAATCTTTGTAACTTCCTGATTTGTATATCAGCCAGGATACTTCTAAACATTCGTATATGGTAATACTGCAGTAGCCTCCGTACACAATATTATACATCAGCTCTAGACAAAATCGAATATGTAACGGGTTTTCTGTACTTTTCAACCGAACCATTTTAAAAATCATTTTTAAAATCTTCACTATTTGATTAAAAACTGTTGACAGCAGAAAGAATGAAACACAAAATTTCTTTTATCAAAACATCTGCAATAGACTATAATCAATGCACAAAATAATTTGATTTTGTATCCGTGTATAGCGCGCAGACTACGTTTAAATTGCATCAGATTTTAAGAGTCGGTCATTGTTTCGTGGCACTGTATGTATGTATGTATGGATGTATGTATGTATGTATGTATGTATGCATGTATGTATAAAAGTCGGTATGTACATGTATGTATGTAAATATATATATATATGTATATATATATATATATATATATATATATATATATATATATATATATATATATATATCACCGTGACCGACCAGGCTATCAGACGTTGCTACACATCGCTGGTCACAATGCGCTTCGTATTGTTTTAGCCTTTAAATGACGCAACCCCGCTGGCTAAGCGAGCAGGCCAACAGAAGAAAGAGTGAGAGAAATTTGTGGCGAAACAGCAGGGATCGCCACCATCCCCTGCCGGAGCCTCGTGGAGCTTTAGGTGTTTTTGCTCAATAAACACTCACAACGCCCGGTCTGGCAATCGAAACTGCGATCCTACGACCGCGAATCCGCTGCCCTAACCACTGGGCTATTGCGCCTCCATATATATATATATATATATATATATATATATATATATATATATATATATATATATATATATATATATATATATATATATATATTATATATATATATATATATATATATATATATATATATATATATATATATTATATATATATATATATATATATATATGTATGTATATGTGTACGTATGTATGTGTATTTTCATAGTTGTAGGCATACATATATTCATATGCATATACGAAGGGGTGCTGAAAAGTTATCACGAAAGACCTCGTTGGAGACCCATCCTTCTGCGTTTTTTTACTGGGCTTAGAAAAACTAAAGGACCGCTGCCAAAAATATGTGAATGTCAGAAGGGAATATGTTGAATAAAATCATAGTTAACTGATCCTCCTGTATTTTCGTCTACCGAAAAGATACAGATATGTAGGTGTGAATGTGTGAGTGTATACGTATGTACTTATGTCTATGCATATATCTTTGGCCAATACTTATCGGTTTAACAATAAACGTCAACACAATCAAGCGAGAGATACCACTGGAAATATTCGTTTATGTATCGAGTTACTGATGATTCCTTATCAATGAATTAATGATTAGTTCATTGTGAATCTGTATCCACCGTTCATAATTGCAACAGAATAGAAATGCATAAAAAGAAGCCATAGAAATTTATCAAATTCTATTTCATCTGTTCTACTTTATATACTAACTACCATGGAAACCAGTCCATATTTCAGTAATATTCAACGTTGTCAAATACACTTTTTGACATAAAAGTTATATGAATACGTTGCTTCATATTTCTGAACCTTGTGTTGTACGCATATTTTAACAAAAGCCAATCATTATCTACGACTTGACTTGTTTCTATGAGATCATACTTTTCGATGTGAGCAGCTTTATCTAACGATAGTCTGTCTTTGAAAAAATATATCGCCAGTTTAATGTATTTTTATGTTTTAAATTTATTTCACTTTTTGGTTTTTGAAGACATTTATTTAATACAAATATGCTTTACTGTTTATATTTCATTGATTTCATACACAATAATAAAAATCACTGGGAGGCATTATATAAATTGAATTATTGGCGAGTAATATATTAAATAAATTTTTATATTCCATTTCCGTCAATCATCTGCTCTACTAAACCACCTATAGCAATAACTGGTATTGAATGAATCAGTCAATAACTGAACATATAAGGGAGAAGATAGATATAAAACATATGATAATATTAAATATAAAAATATTATGAATAATATTTTAGTTGTTAGAAGCAATTTTACTTTCAAAATATTCTAAAACTTTACTCAAGGTAAAATGCATATTCTTTCAGATAAACTATGACATAATAGGCGCGGGCGTGACTGTGTAGTAAGATGCTTGCTTCGCGACCACATGGTTCCAGGTTCAGTCCCACTGCATGGCATCTTGTGTATGTGTCTTTTCCTCTAGCCTTGGGGCGACCAAAGCCTTGTGAGTGGATTTGGTAGGCGGAAACTGAAAGAAGCTCGTCGTATATATGTATATATGAGTATGTCTTTGTGTCAGTTTTTTTTTACCACGCCTCCTCACCGATTGACAACTAGTATTAATGTTTTTACGTCCCTATAACTTATTGGTTTCGCTTAAGAAAACGATAGATAAATACCTGGCTTAAGAATGAACACTTGGTTTGATTCGTTCGACTAAACTTCTGGAAGTTGGTGTCCCAGCATGGCCGCAGTCTAATCTGACTGAAACAAATAAGAGATAATCGTTTATTTAATTTTGCAGTCTTTGCAATATTCATTCCATATTGAGCATTTGCGTTTCAGTAATTGGTTTTAGAAATGTCAAAACCATAGTATTTTTCACTTCACTCTTTACAGTTTTAAATTATTACATATATGGTTTTAATATGTAAATATCTTGATTCCTATACTATTACATTCGTGTTTTTGAGCATTTTGTGTAATTACGATAATAACACGTAATGACAGATGTTATGGAACTTTTGTATCGCAAGTTCTTTTGATGGTTATTGGCAGTAACCTCTGTCGCAGTGAATAACATCAACCTCAATAAATAAAAATTAGTGAGTTTCAAGTGATTAGGCTTAAGTGGTTCACAAAGGTATACGAATGATATAGTCACAAGTTTTTAAACTGTGTTATTAGATCAAGATATACAAGAAGGTTTAAAATATTAGTATTGGCCTTAAGCATTCAAAGAAATTATGTTTGAATACACACATTGCAGATAATTGTACATGATAACCCATTATCGCTTTATAATTTTTGGATCTTATTGTACCTAAAAGACATATAAAGAGATAGGCGCCAATGCAACTTTATACATTAACATATAACTACTTTGAATGGTAGAGCCTTATTGCAGATTAAAGCAACTATCAAAGAGAGAAATATTACTCTTTACTCAATAATATAGTTCTCTGCAACCGCCAAAAAATGTTATTATGTTGAGAGCAGCTACATATACTAAAAGTTAACGAAACCGGTTGTGTGAATAAAGAAACTATAATAAACGTTTTACTCAACTTTTCTCTTACATAACAGATGAAATCTGACATACAGTTTCAGCAATTAGTTATTTCGTTTCTTAACCAACACTCCATCTTCATTTTATTAATATTATAACTAGACTCTAACCTGTTCACTAAGACATCACATGCTTTGCGTATAATCGTGTGGTGTATCTATCATCTTCATTGCAATATCTTTTAACTGGAAAAAATATCTTTTACCTTTCTTTCATAACTACTACGGACACATTGATCTCCATTAACAGAACTAATGATACAAGATCGCCATAAACTCTATCACTACTTATTACTATCATTATACGAAAAGCACTTTATGGCTTAGTGGACAGATCAGAGTTTGGTTATTAATAAGCTATTAAGTAGTTATTAATAAGCTATTAAGATAATGTAAATCTAAGTCTTAATAAACAACCATATCATCGTCACTGCACCACCACCATCACCACCACTCCCCTATGATCCTCATCACCATCATCATCATCGTCATCGTCGTTGTCGTCATTATCTTGTCCTCGCTGGTGTCATCGTCAACACCATTATCATCAGCACTTCGTTAGACGTATCAGCTTTCTTAACGAGAACAATTAGGAGGAAGACATAAATAATAATAACAACAAAGGCGCAAGGCCAGAATATAGAAGGCAGTGTTCTATCGATTAAAACGACTACAGTTCTCACCGGCAACATTTTTGTCGACCCAGTAAGGCTGAAAAGCAAAGTTATGAACTACGGCCTTAAATAGCCAGAATGATATCTGGTCGGTTATTCTGAATTTTCCGATCACTCTCAGCACCGAAATTCCAAAGGATCCTGCCTTCAGCATCCTCGACTACTTATGGTGGTTTATGTTCTCATCAACTCTCTTTGCATGTGAGGTTGTATGTGCGGTATATTGATACTGCATGTACTGAGACAACACTGTCAGGTCGTTGCAAGTACCCTATTAGTGGCAGTCGATGTTGCCGATTTTCTCACGACGGTCTCCGCATACGTGACAGGATGGATTATTTTCATGTTCCAGAACTCTACACTGGTAATTCTTGGTTGGAATGTACTGATCCCGAGGAGCCATATTATTCCCTTCAGTTTCCGGGTCGAGCCCAGAGCACGCCAGCTGCTAATGAGTAATAGTTTGGTCTACACCAGGGTCCCTGGCCTTTATCACTTATTTGCCATGCTGTGGTTTTTGCTTCTATTTCTACTTAGCGTATCGCAGGGTGGTTTGTTTGGCTTTCCGTATGTCTTTCTTTTGGTTCGCTTTTTCAGTTGGTAAAGCGTTTTCTTCGGCTACTGGTTCACCCAACTGCATATCCTGAAGGTGTATTATTGCATTTTACGTCACTAAGTCCAACTGTTTGGTATGTCTATATTTCAGAATCAGCTCTAACATACAACTTCTTACTTCTTGCAGGTATGCAGCAAGACCCATCGCTGCAGTTATTAATAGGATTGAGATTGTATTAACCACTGAGTTTTATTTTCTCGGAAGTTTTTAATCGACCTACTTTTTGGGTGATTTATATAATGCCTATTCATTAGTTTAAGGATTTTACAACTTTGTTATCTCAGAGATTATTAGTTAGTAACATTGAAGCTGTATGTGACTATTTGGTTAACGTGCTTATGGCCTAAGTTTTGATTCTGGTATTGAACCCAATTCCCATAATAGCCCTTACTTAATGATAGCATTCCTTTCTTAACTTTTCTCTTACTATTGAGCACTTATTTTTATTTCCTTCATAAACACCTAGATATTTCTTACTACCATCAAGTTCTAAATCTTTTCTTTCCGTATCTCTTGCTAGAGTGGTGTTGTATGTATTTGATAGCTTTTTCTTGACAAATGTAGCCTAGGCGCATTTGTCAATCCCAAATTCCATTTTGATGTCATCACTAAATTGTTTGGCCGTATGAAAGAGCGCTTGCAATTGTTGATCAGCTTTCGCAAAACGTTTCGACTCATCCATATAAAGAAGTTGGTTATTGGATTTCGCATACATCTTGTCTCCATAATTTGTTTCACTCAAGAATTTACTAAAAGGAAACAATGCTAAATAAAATAACAAAAGAGAAAATTAATCTCCTTGAAAGATGAATAGTGACTCCAGAATTTATAGTTGTAGTGTTTGTGTTGACAATTAATATAGTTTTCCAGAGCTTCACGACATGATATAAAATATCCTGAATATTGGTGGTAACATCTCCAAAATGAATATAGAAAACTCTAATATCTAACACTCACAACAAAAATGTAGGTCGGAGTAGTTCGTAAAATCGAACAACATATTTTTATCACAGAAGCTAATCCAAAAGAGATTAAAGAGTAACAATATATGTCTCTATTAACAGAAAGACGAAAGTAGGACGATTCTCCAAAGCCTAACCGAACTGTGCCCAGAGAAATAATGAATATCAACAGCAACCATAAACTGAAAAGTCTCTGTTTCCTCAGTATCACAAACCAAATCGCTGGGCTTGGCAATTGAAATAACTTTAAGCCCAATATCAGAAATAGGTGAGCAAATACCTCACCACCTAGCAGTGCCAACCCATACTACCCCACTGTTACTATGCGATGAGGAAGAAATTATAGCTGCAGATGAATATTTCCAAAGTGTTGGTAATAATATGAAAGGAAAAACTGCTGAAAAAGAAAACCCAACATAAAAATACGAAAACAGGTGAGAAGAAACAACTTCTTCCTAGCAACAACGAAATACCTCCTGGTGTGTATAAGTAAATGGGGTGAATAAGTAAATGGTAATAACAAAGATGACCTATGATGCTCCGTTCTCCAAAATCAAATAAACATTTAATAGATGAAATTACGCTGGTACCACAGACTCTCTGAAGTTATAATTGCACAAATGTAATAGAGTGCAGAATATGAATTACACGTAAAAGACAGATTATCAAATCAAAAATGAAAACTATGACGTCATACTGAAATTAAAAGAAAATAAATACCTTCAAGATGTTGGTATCTTTCCACATCAAATATATCAAAATATGTTCACTGGTGCACTCAAATATAATTCGAGGAACGTTTTCGTAGACAAGATTATGGAATGTACAATTCAACTAAACTAATAATCTATCATATGTCATTTTATTTTACCATCTTTATATTTAAGTTTATGAGCAAGCTACAATTGCTCTTAGGCGCCGCATTCGTTGCCAATAACTGCTGCTTGGAGGACCGGGTACGCCGTAGGCATGTTCTGAGGTTTCACGTCTAGTGATTTGTTCCTACTGAACATGTGCGGTCACCGTTTGTCAAATACTTTTCCGTCAGTTCGCTTCTTTGATACAGCTGTTGTCCTAGGTCAACACCGACGAAATTTGGTATCTGTAATGTCAAATACTCACATCCCTTTACAAATGGAGCAATACAGCCGCTAGAAGTACTGCATTGGTGTTCTATAGAAGATTAGTGGGGAGTAAAAAGCTACAACATTCTCAGAAAACTGTGTCTTGATGAAAATCTATTAGTGGGTCTACTCCAAAGAACTTTCTGGTCTAGACTCAAGGTCAATTTTCTGAAATCTTTGCCCTGGTCGTGCTACTAGGAAGAAATAATCTTTACAGACACGCAAAGCCATCAACCGTGATGAGTGCATAGCAATGAAACCGTTCTGCACGCACTAGACCAGTGCTATTCAAACATTGTTGACTTGAGGAGTTATGTCAAACAACTAATGCCCAAGTATAAAGACTATCGCACCACCCTCCTTTGACCGGGAAGGGTAGGCAGCTTTTTCTTATGGTAGCCTTCACAGAAGAGATTAATTAGAGGACGGAGATAAAATGGCTGAAGACAGACATCTTTCTCTTTAACTAAGCGTTCATCAGCTTTTAAAGCTTTCACTTGGAAAAGAAAGTGAGAGTTGAGCATTGTTGAGCATGGTCTAAGTGAACAAGCCTGTTCTAAGCATGAGATTGTAGGTTGGAAAAAACATCTGGGAGAGGCTACTTGGTTTAGTTGTCAGGGTGAGCATATTGTTTTTGAAGTTTCGAGTATCTGCCTGAAATGTCTCCACTTCGGAGGAATTTGTCTTTGATTATTTTTTGTTTACAAGTAATTTTTATGCCATCCTACCCTGTATCGTCATCGATTTTTTGTCAACCTTTATTATTATTATTATTTTTATTATTATTATTATTATTATTATTATTGTTGTTGTTGTTGTTGTTGTTATTATTATTATTATTATTATTATTATTCTGTTTGACTTTTGCTTTATGTCTGTACAAGTTGGCTCCAAGTCTCACCCAGAGACCTCAAGAGACAACAGGTTGGAAGTTCTGTGCCATATATTGGGGGGGGGTGTTGTACTAGTGAATGTCTAATACATAAAAATAAAATTTAAAAAAAAATAAAAAAAATAAAATAAAATAAATAAATTATTATTATTATTATTATTATTATTATTATTATTATTATTATTATTATTATTATTATTATTATTATCATATACACTCATCAGATTAGACTGTTGGAAAAGAAAATAATCCTAACATCGGCCTACAACAAGTAACCATAGATGCCAAGAACCTTCCTAACTATCCCAGCTGTCCCTAATAACACTGTTTTCTGGGGATGTATTAAACTGTATTAAACTGAGTTTTATGTCTATTTTCTTTATCCAACTGTTCAGATCTTTAGGGATAGTTCCCAATGTACCTATAACTACTGGAATACATTTTACCCACACTTTCCATAGCTTCTGTAATTCAATATGTAGGTCCTGGTACTTTGCTATTTTTTCTATACCTCTCATATAAAATTTTCCAACATTAGGACTGTGAAGTCAATTATCTGGCATTTTCTATTTTCTTCATTTACTACTACTACTACTATACTACTACTACTACTACTACTACTACTAATAATAATAATAATAATAATAATAATAATAATAATAATAATACCACCACCACCACCACCATATCAGGCCTTCTAGCTTCTATTACTTTGTCAGTCTGAATGTTAAAATCCCACAACATCTTGCATTTCTTACTTTCTATTGTTCATATCATTTATCAGTATGTTCAAATCTTAGCTTTCTACATAGCTCCCAGTGGATTGCCCTTCCTAGATTGTCATGTCTTTTCTTGTATTCTTTCTGCGCCAGCACGCTACATTCATTGCTATATGAGTAACGCTTTCCTCATGTGCGTCTCATATACCACGTGCTTGGTCCATCAAAGATGTTCTTGTTTCTTTTATACGCGTTGTTTCCCTAGAAAATGCAGGGGAAGATAGATGTTTTGAATGGATGGGCTTTGTTGACGAATATAGATGATCACACCAGAATGATGTCGAACACCTTGGAAGAGAAATAGTTGGCTCCATTCAGAAATAAGTTGAGGCTATAAAAGGAACAAAGATAAATCCAGGCAAGCCGGTGGGCTACAGCTTGGCACATGGAGAAGCAAGTTTAAGCTGTCAAAGAGCATAGTAAGCTGCCAGACAAACGGCCAGAATAAACTGAAGAGATTACGACCTACGTTTGGTTGCCATACACTGGAATATTGCCAGGTGTTTACTGCCCTCTACTTCAGCGATATACTGAGGAATAGTAGTGGATAATAGCGATGAAATCTGGAAAACTATAGCCGTCGACGAGAACGAAGTAGCTGGGGTTGCTACTTGAGAATGTGGCACCCGGGAACTGCAAAAGAAATTTCCAGAATTCCTTGTTTCTCAACATTTTTATCTTCTACTCTGTTTATCTCCACAGCAACCCACAGTCTAAAGCTCAGTCTCTCTCTCTCTCTCTCTTCCTTTCTGTCGCACACACTTACACGCACGAATAACACTAAATTATGCACATTATATTTATTAGTATCTTAAATTATCACAAAGCTATTCATAATGATCAGCCCAGGTTATGACCAGTTATTATTGCCAATAGATGTGGTGAAAGGTAAAATTAACTATTTTAGAATCTGATGTTAACTTATAGAGGAACGAAATTAAATAATGTAGTTCATAATTCTTCTCGTTGGCGCTCCTTCTAAAACAAAAACGTTTATAGAAAATGTATATTGTAATAATATATAAGTAACTTGAAGCCAGTATTTATTGGTTGTGGTTTCAAAAATTTTGAAACGTTTCATAGATTGTTATCAATTAAAAACAACCATTTTCATTAAGAATAGAAATCAAAAACTTTAATTTTACGAACGTTATAATCATCCTTGCTCTGTGGTTTCTAATGATGATATAGCGAATGTAACGGCCATAATTTCAATAGTCAAAGCATGTGAAATCTTCCACATACTATTTCATACATGTTGAGACACAATCTGTGAGCATTGTTTCACGTCCCCAAATATTAAATATTTTGGCAAGCTATCAAAACCTGAAAAAGTTAGCAAATTTGTGGTGGTGAAGAATATAGTGTTCTACAGGTCGACTGTGAAATAATTTCTAGCATATCTCATAAAGCGACAACTGCAAGTTCTCATTAATTTAAATTCTTATAAACATTGGTAAGCATAATATATCTGAAGAAATAAAGATTGAATATTCTGACAATTTCGAGATTATTAAAATTGATTGAATCTTAAATGTCAGGGAAACGAAATTATATGTGCAACGTCGACCTACAACTTGATTACACGATATTAAATAACCTGAATTTATTCTATCTATAAGACATCTTGACGATGATGACGAGGAGGGTGCGTACACCCTCTACCTAAATCCACCAACATTTGAAAGATGTGACGACATTGCAGATGATCCCTCCAACTAGAGATTGGAACTATATGGGCGTTTAAGAAGACGAGAAAAGAAGCTACCGAAGAAAAATGCATCCAACGTAAAAAACAGTACCTGGAAACGACTGGCAGGCAATCTTTCACAGCTGCCAGACTGTCTTATCGTGTGCATTGCTACAGTCATAGTAGACTGAAGAAAAATATTCATCTGTGGAGTCGTAGTCTCGTCGGAGTAACAGATGCTATCATGTAGTTCCAAGAAGTCGAGAATTGTATAGGATATCTGTTATGATGTGTTTTCCACATTTATAATGTATGGCCACTCTTGTGACTGTAGATATTGCATCTACTCTAGTAGCCATGATATCTTCTTGTTATCGGATATAGCGTATCACTTGTATACCGGAATGGTGATACACTGAATTTTCTATCGTGCAATCGTTGATAGCTCTGCAAGACACCAAATTTGAACCGTCTACCTTCACTGTGATTCGAACTCGACTATAACACATAACTGACACTTAATTCCAACTGTGAAATAGTACAACGACTGATACATGACTCCCTATACTGGTTGATGTCGCTTCACTTTAGAGCGGGTCCCTTATACTACTTCTCTCGTCGCAGGAGTGTACCATTTCCCCTACAACAATATCAAATATACAAAGAAAGGAATTGGAATCGAAAACGAAATTTAGGGTCGATAGACTGCCTATGATGTTTCAAACAATGAATGTAACAATATTGACACGGCAATATTAATGAAAATAGTGAGGCATTTTAGTAGTAGTAGCAGTAGGAAAACTACTATTAGTAGTAGTAGCATCAGTTGCTGTATTTATTTATGCCTTATAAAAGGAATTCATTAAGCGACGGTGATGGTTTATATTATAAGGCTAAAATTGTAGCAGCTTCAGGAAATCTGATTTCTTCAGTAATTAATTACTATGACGTCAATATAACAGCAAAATGAAATAAAACTGGTTTCCGAATTATTAATATCACTAAAATTGATGTTAAATGTGGTAGTGAGGGAATTAATCCAATAAAATACTTTAACTGATTAATCAATAAGAATTCCAAGAAACAGAGTTTAGAGGATTTCTACAATATCGATATTAGTTTACTTGAAATGATCCCTCAAAAGATTTCAAATTTTCCATAAAAAAAAACTTATTCATTGGAAGACCTATACTATACTTTATTGAAGGAAAATATTTTTCAATAAACGTTAGCATATTCTATTCAAGAAATCATTTCAGAGAAAGTATATTCTACGATATCAAAAGTAGAAGAAAAAAGTCTAACTTCACTTTGATGGATTGTATGTCTGTGAAATGTAGGCTTCTTGCTCGCGGTCACATGTCTCTACATAACCCACTTTCAAAAACGTTTTCATATCACATTCTTCTTTAAAAACAACTATTACTTGAACCTCTAACTAATAGTCGTCGATCATATAATCTGAATTATAGCAGCAAGCAGCAAAAAGTTAAGTTTGCATATAGACAAAATAGTAAACTTTTTCTGTACTCCGAACTCGATATCATTCAACAGAATCACATAACATATTAACCTTAAAATAATGCGCAGACAATACACAGACGTCATAAGTTATTGTCATTCTCTAAACGCAAGAAGCAGCTAAGTATATAGTAAGTTACTCTACTAGCTGCTGTTACTAGAAAGATACTTTATTAGCTGCTGGTTTCAAAGTACCACTTATTCGTGAGAAGTTTAACACAAACAGCAGCAGGATAAATTTCTTCAAGTTCCCACACATAACAGTTACCGTATGAAAAGTTTAAGTTTACAATTCATAAAAAAACGTTTCTTTTAAACTGTACGAGTAATATTGGGTGGTTGATTTCACCCAATATCTAAGGAATAGATGACAAACATTAATCTTGTAACTAAGAAATATTTTACTTAAATAAAGATAAATATGTACATACATATATATGCATACATACATATACATATGCATACACATAGATATATATTATGTATATACACACTCACATATATATTATGTATATATATGTATATAATATATATATTATGTATATATCTATATATATACATATATATATAATATACATACATATATATATAATATATATATATATATATATATATATATATATAATATATAATAAAGTGTACGTTTAAAAACATAAAAGGTATCTATCATAGGATACCTGGCACTAAAAGGATTAGCCAAAATCCCAACTACTGGTAGGGAAAACTTCGAAAATAATGAAAAATAAAAACATTCACCATCTATCTCCTGGCTACTTTTAGTAAAAATTTCTAAAATGTATTATTACCCTGATATTATTAATTATATAATATACATACATACATATATATATATATATATATATATATATATATATATATATATATATATATGCTTGTATTCCACCTGCCTTCGTCTTTTGTTTATTTTCATAAAGCTTCCCGTTATATATATATATATATATATATATATATATATATATATATACATAATATACATATATGTATATATAATATATATATGTATATATATTATATATATAATATATATGTGTGTATATATAATGCACATGTATATATATATATATATATAATATACAAATATATATGTATATATATATTATATATATATAATATATATATATATATATATATATAATATGTATATAATATTATATGTATATATATATGATATATATATATATACTATATATATATATATCTATATATATATATATTATAATATATATATATATATACATATATATATATAATCTAAAATACTTAAAGAGAATATAACAGAAAGAGACAAACATAACGATAAAAAAGAACGCAGCGAAGTGGAAATGAGAGAAAAACTTTTTATGGTTGAGCAATTTAAGAGTTTTATGAAAATTTTACTTTTTTATTTTTTTTTTATGAACAACAAATTCCTTGGTTAAAAGTTTCCAACAAATTAACCCTTAGTCTGCCGAATTTTTGATAGCGTAGGGTGATAAGGAAGTAGCATAATGATAAGAAACTACAATGTATTTTAGTTGAATGCACTGATTAGCGAAACCCATATATCTATTGAAAACCTATAGGCTTATAAGGGCTACAGGCTCCCTGCTTCCAATATGTTTTAATAGCTAAAATTTTACGACATACCCTGAACGTGATCTATCTTGGACGCGTAAACGCTACATCATATCACACTTTCAAGTGTGATCTGGTATAGCGGTACGATGGTGTAATGTATTGTAAGAGGTGAATTTCGACTGCCATTTAAAATAATTCTGGTGTAATATTCTAGGTTCATGCTATCTTTATACACAGCATCTTCATATGATATGTCCTCATCAATGCCTAAGTGAATGTGACAATATTTGTGTGGAACAGAAAAGATAGAGAGACCTTTGAGAGGCTGATTTTCCCTGTTTAGAACAACAAATGCGATAATTTCTTTTAGCCAAATTCAGTTCCTGTATCAGCAGAAAAGTTAAATCTAGATCTTTTCAGCATTGTAATTATTTTTGGCATACAGCTTCTGGTCACCTACAAAGATATTATTGGTTACATTGATAACTCTAGAAGTCGCATAACCTAGCATATAGCGATTGGATATTTGTAGCGGAAATAATGAGGATTTAATGTCAAAATAAACAAATTTGCAGAAAAGCTGTCTGTTTCGAATATTCCCATTGAAATATTTATAACAGCAGAGACGATTGATTCGCTCTCAGTGGTGAGTGTGAGGATTATATCCCAAGTTTGTGTGTATATCTCAATGGCAACAACTGCGGGAGTAGGTATGTTTGCGCAGCACAGAGACTGCAGCAACCATGAATAAGAAACAGAGAAAAATGCTTTTCTATGAGCCAGCCATACTGTCACAAGTTTTCTGCGGTGTTTTCTTATTTCAGACAGCA
>NC_043004.1:19726889-19859389 GCF_006345805.1 Octopus sinensis
TAATATTCCCTAATATTATAAATATATATATATATATATATAAATGTAATAAATATATATATATTTTTTCCCTGTAAATTTGGAATACTATTCCCTAATATTATTAAATATATATATATAATATATATATATATGAATGTAATATATATATATATATATAATTTATAAATATAAATTAATAAGTTTAATTTTAAATTTAAATTTTTTAAATTTTTTAAATTTTTTAAATTTTTTAAATTTTATATTTTATATATATTTTGTATATTATATTAATTATTTTTATGTTTTGGTTATGTTTTTCACTGTTTGATTTGCCTAATAGTGGTTTTATCTCTAATTTATATATATATATATATATATATAATATATATATATATATTATATATATATATATATATTATATATATATATATATATATATATATATATATATATACACATATATGTAATAAATATATATATTATGCCGTGTGCTTCACTACATACACTCACACTGTTAATTTTCGTTACACTATCTCTTCCTAATTTCATTTCGCACGTCCTAAAGCGTATATATGGGAATACGTATCAGCAAACTAGGTGTACAAGACCGCGCATGTTAATATGCATTGTATTACTATTCCAGAACATGTAGCTTCTAGTTTGTTACTGTCATGAACGACGAAAAAACGACTTATCTGTGTGGTAGCTACTTTTATAGACCTGGGTTAGTCTTCACTATCAACTGTGTACCAACAAAGTAAGTGTCAGTTTCAAATATAAAAATATAATAACGTAGCAATGTAGAATGTTCAATAATTGAACAAATCAACAAGTCATGCATCACATTCGCGAAAGGTGTGTGTGTGTGTGTGTGTGTGTGTGTGTGTGTGTGTGTGTGTGGTAGCAATGTATTGGTAACATGTAAAGGCCCCTTTCGGTGATGAATGATCATGAGACTGCACCTAGAAAGTTACACTCCGGGGCACAAGTCCAGGCAAGGTTGTTTTTGGAAGACCCGCAGTCACCCATGCATACTAGCCTTCCTTCTCCACACCACCGATGTTATTCAAGGCAAAGCCCGGTACAGCATGGCACCAGTGACGTTGGAACTCATCTCTACAACTGAGTTAACTGGAGCAATGTGAAATAAAGTGTTTTGCTCAAGAACACAACACAGCGCGGTCCGGGAGTCGAACAAGTTATCTCATAGTGAGCCTGACGCTCTAACCACTGAGTTATGGGTCTCCCCTAGCAATATGTATAACATATTAAAGCATATATACAGTTACAAGCCTTCTAAAATGTAGTATTCGTCTCGAGAAAGGATCTTTTATAAACGAACAGTGTGAAAAACACAGAAATATATATGAAGAATCCCACTAACAACGCCAGTGGCGTTGATTAATTCGGATTTCTGTTTTTATTTTCTGGACATTATGAGTAGCAAGTATCCATCGGCAGATAAATAGTGAGTTGACAGGCCTTAGATACTGAATGAAGTGCTAAATACCTATAGTGTGCAAATGAAAAACCCTTGTTTTCTGGAGCTACTGTATTTGTTTTCTATATAAGCAAATTGCTACATGCTTCTCTGGGACTGTTTAAGTGATGGAAACACCGCTGATGAGAAACCGATGACTTACGAAAATTGATTAAGGCTTGTTTCATTGTTCCATTCCACTGAGAAATAGTTACATTTGCCCTGATTTATATGTGCACGGACACAGTCACACACACACACCACACACACACACACACACACACACACACACATCCATTGCAAATCAGATATAAGAAGCAGAATTCTAAAATGTTCAAACATACTATATCATCATGTGCTAAGCTACTTATTTCTGGAGGTTTTCGCTGTAAACACACTTCCATCCATTGTATGTTCAGTTTGTTCACTCGCATAGGGAATTTTATACAGCTGTTGTTAGGTTTAGAACAGATCAAAAGATATACATTCAATTGTCTAATCATACATAGTCATATTCTCTCTACAGATGATCGTCGAAGCGGTTGGACTATAACCGTCAACACGGTTCACAGAAGTCACTGGCTTGCAACACAGTGCGGCGTTACGATGATTCCTTTAAGTTAGTCTTTCATGCTTTCCGTCTCTTGTGAAGTGATTGGCCCAGCTATTTCCTCTCTTTATATTTTGTATATAAATTTCAGCTAAGCATTGTGGAAGAACGTGAAATAAAGGACTCAACACTCCGCTCGGTCCGGTTATTTAACCTACGACATAATGATCCTGAGCTGCATATCCAAGCCTCTAGGTCACGCGCTTTTAGAACATGTGCGCGCGCACACACTAACACTCACACACACACACACACACACACACACACACACAGACATATGGATTTATTTAAGTGTGCTGTGAATGGGCGATGATTACTTATAATTACAACACTCAATTCCTTACCCGGGTGGATGGCTTTGTCCTTCAGCAAACTAATTCATTGCATGTAGTTCCAGTGTAGTCAGCCTAAAATAAGTAACAGAAATTTGCTAGCGCAGCTATCTCTATTTCTATCTAGACTAGAATGTGGGAGAGTCGAGTAGATGTCTTTGCCTGCTCGCATCTGCCAAGTCATTTGAAACATTTAGACAAAGCATGGTACCTGTTACCAAGTCATACTCGATCGCAGGAGACGGCTGGGTTTTTTTTTATGCATAGGGGATGGGCTTAACTCTTGATATATTTAAAAAAGCGTCAGTGTGACATATAATGTCATAGAGCATTTTACACCTGGACGAGTCCATCCCTCTCCAGTCTGAATACAGTCAATTTCTTGCAGAGATAAGGGGAAAGACTATATCTGTGAGACTGGTACTTTATTTATTGAAACGATTATGAATATATTTGAGATGGAGAAACTAATATAATCTGTAGTAAAGTAACCGATGAGTGTTAACGTTTTGTTTATTTCCTAAGTATGTAATATTTCCCATGTTTTGAGGTCATTTGTGTCCTTAGAGTTTATGATTGCCGACGGAAATAAACTTGAAACCACTTCTCTTTCCATTCACTTTTCAACTCTTCTTTTCTCTCTCTTTTTCCTTCTTCTATCCCCTCTCTTCTCTCTCTATGCCGTTTCTCCTTCTCTGTCTTTCGTGTCTGCAATTCTGAACTTGCTGTTTTCTGATCTCGTTATGAACATTGATCACTCTTTTATATCATTCAGCTCAACTAATGAGCACACATGTCCTTCTAGTTTCCAATTTTGTTCAAAGATTCGTCCACCATTTATCGTGCTATGAAGTTTTCTTTGACGTCACGTTTATTATGTTACTATTTTCGCTTTTATTATTTTCCTGGAAATCGATAAATATCTTATCTTTGTCGTAAAACCGTGTTTTAATTCATTTTTATTGCAAGTAGATTTATGTTTTTCATTTTCCGTTCGAGCCACTAATCATAAATTTACATAATTTTGTCTATTCTTGTGCTTTTCCGTTTCAATCGCTACGAATAAAATATATTTCCCTATTTCGTCGTAACTGTATCTTTCGCCTAACAGTTGAATCCAGCGTTTGTTGACGTCCTTAAGGAACGTAGTTCTATCTGAGATATGATCGTGAGAAAGCTAAAGAACGTTTAATCTTCCTTTTTTTCATTTAAGCACGTAATATAATTTCATCAGTTGTAAATCATTCCTTACATACACACACACATACATATATACATACATGCATACATACGTACGTACATAAACATACATACATACATACATACACAGATACATGCATTGAAGATGTAAGCCACCTTATTACCACATGAGAAAGAATGTCTTCTTGTTACTACCACCCCATGAGACATGATGTGTTAGCTAGAACAGAAGATGAAGAGAAAATCAAATTGGGAGGAATATATTGAAACAAATGGTACAAAAGAATACCGGTGGATCTTAAAAATATAAACTGTCACCAAGTTAAAACCCAACCGGCCTGATATTGTAGTTTGGGACCGCACAGTCGTCACAAATCCGGTGCTCCATTGATGTCGGTGCGGTAAAAATAAAAAGTACAAGAGAAGCAGGAAACCTACGGATTATTGAGAAGTTTTTAGATCAAGTATCCACGATGCTTGAAAAAAATATAAAACGTTCTTACGATTCAAGGAGACGATGACAATTTTCTTTACATCCTTTCCCTCGGAAAGGTGACAGGTTTAAAAAATAAACAATTAAGAGAATAAGTGAACATATAGAATTAAGGTACTTTTACATTAGATGACAAAACGTAATACTTACATACAATTACTGCTCAGATTGTCTTGTTGCCTAAAACGTCAATTTGAACAGCTACTCATGGCATGGGTGTTATGGCTATCTGATGACTATTGGCTATAGGTGGTATGTCAAGTATAAATTAGCAAACAGCTATAATCTGGTTAGATTATGTGTTATGGGGATAATAATAATTATGGAACACCCCTCCCACGTGACAAGGTGTCAGTTGTCGTGTCTTGTCTGACTAACTATACTGCTATACCAGAGTGAGCGTTATAACAGTCCGTCGTTGCATCAAAACAGTGGCGACGGGGAATTAGCAAACTCACGAGGATTAAACAAGCTCACAATATTTCTAATTACAAATACTTCGCTTAAGGCCTTCAATTTCCTCCTTAGTTCAATTAAGGATAGCAGCATTGCTGTATATCTATGCTACTGTCGAGCTGCTTGTGGCTGTAATTAAATATCTGGAATGCAGTCAGCTTTTCAATAGCGTTTTCAGTCAATTCAGAGAAAATTTATGATGTGTCGTCTCCGAACGATGGCACAGTCACTCCTAAGAAATAGCTCAAAAGTATGCACATGTAATATATAAGCGAATATATCATCTAGTAAATATACAGGAAATGATAGTAAGAACTTTCATTTAAGTCATTTACTTTCCAAATGTTCATATTATCTTTTCAAAGATTTCTTTTTGACACAAAATACTAAGTGTGAGCACAACTGGTCATATGTCAAACTTCAAGTAAGCCCTTACTGCAATTATATAGATACAGAGGTATCATTTGCAAATTAGTGTCAAATCAAATCCTATTCAGGAAGTAAAATCTTAAATTGTAAACACGTTTTCCTTTCTGAGAAGAAACTATTAGAATAAAATCCAGGTTAAAGAAAGAGAACATGTAATTAGCCAATAGGCGGATTCTAAGTCAAATCATCGTAATCTTTCATCAGGTCTTAAACACAGCGCTGCAAATATCTTGATTATATATGTGTGTGAACCTTTATTAGATTTAGGAAAAGGATCATTAAGAGATGGTATTCGTTTAGCATTATTGGAAGAGAAGCCAGTGAAATGACATGTACTATTATTATAATATCATCAAACTATATTGTTCTGAGAAACTAAGAGAATAATGGCTATATGGAACAAGAACAATTGGGAAAAATGGATTACTAGCTTCCTGCAGTATATAATAAATTGGATGATTGGATTGGATGCATTATTATAGAAAGGATTACTGAAAAATAAAACTATGGAATTGGCGATGGTAGACTACATAATTACAGAATAATAAAATGTTATATGTAGCATCATATATTTAAATTTACCGTGATATGTAGGTTTTTCATTTCACGTCTTTTGAAACTGTTCATATATGTGGCGGGTTTTCCATCGGTGTCGATGATGAATAATAATTTGTTAAACTAATTGAATTCCCACGTGTAAAATTAACGTAGCTGAGTAATATTCATAATTATATAACCTAGACAAAATTCTCAGGTTGAGCATAAGTAAAGAAAGGAAAAAGTAAGCAATATTGCATTGAATAAAAGCAATCTGACAGGAAAATTCGCTTTTTAAAATTCAATCCAGAAATATATTGAGATGTGTTGAGCAATATGCTTGATAAGCGTGCTCCAACTCTTCCACCATATTATAGAATTAATTATTCAAGTGAAGCATTCTCTCAGTAGGAAATATTTAATCCCACTGATTGAGAATATTTCTCCTCAACAACACATTTTCAAAAATTAAAATCAATGAACTAGTCCAATTTACAGGGATGATTACATACCAATGTATCAAGTTAATTAAATAATAAATCTTTACTTCCATGGTTTAATATTTTGCAAGAGGCAAATAATACCTTATGGAATTTATGTCAGTTTTCATCAGTTCTGTGTGTATATTAGTGCAGAGTAACTGTGTATCTATAACGTCGTGAGTTATGCCTTATATGTTGACACTGTGTATGAGAAAGGAAAATAGTGTAGTGATGTGACATCGATTTTAAGCGCTCATTTAGTAGCCTAAAGCAAAGTCACATTCTTTCACTGTTCCTCGTTCTTGGATACAAAGAACGGTCCCAAACATTACAGCTTTTTAATCTCATGGCAGTTTCACTGTTCTGTGAATTTGCCTAAAAATTTAATACACAACGCTGTGCAAATTAGTTAACAAATAAAATAAATATATGAAAATAAAAATGCTAACGAGAAATACCTTAGCAAATCAAGAAAACATTTGCAGTCTGTTAGACTAATATTGTTTTCAATATTCTAGGCTATAAAAAGCATAAAAATTATACTTATTTAACTCAACAAAACATAACATTCACTTTCGTGAGAATGAAGGATTCACTAATATCCAAAATTGTACTTGTACAGTGATTGGAAAATATAGTCGCTTCGAAAATATTGATATTGCTTACCTATCGTCAAGTTAAATTATACATCTACAGAATACTATACTTACTATCGGAGACCATATCATTGATATCCGAAATGAACTTTATTTTTCCGCATTCCATTCAATTCATTGTAACATAACATTAAGACAATAATCGTCATGATTTTTCGATATTCTCCGCTAAATTAATTGTAACAGGAATGGCATGCTGGTTACGGCAGTAATTAATAAATAGGAATAAAAGAATAATTTATCATTTGTAGCATAACGTCAATGCATCTCGCAGGGATTCATACATATAGCTCTGGATCAGAATTCTCCTGAATTTGTTTACAAGGAAATGAATAGCCGAAAATGAGTATTTTAGGATGGGTATGAAGTGACTTTTTAACCATACATATTTAGCTGCTATTTCATATCTGAAATACAATTACGTTGCGTTTAAAACACACTGAGTATGATCTTCTGTCTATTCCATATATGTGATATTTAAGGCAGCGAACTGGCAGAATCGTTAGCACGGGTTAAATCTTAGCGGTATTTCGTCCAGCTTTACGTTCGGTGTCTAAATACCGCCGAGGTCGACTTTGCGTTTCATCCTTTCGGGGTCGATAAATTAAGTACCAGTTGCATACTGGGGTCGATCTAATCGAATAACCCCCTCCCCAAACATTTCAGGCCTAGAAAAGACTATATGAGATATTTGATCTTGCTTCACACAATATTTATATTTGATTGTAAACTCTGTCGTACAAACACCGGTTCTCTGAACAGTGTTGATTTATCGTGAGAGCTAATTGAAGCGAATTACATTAAAATTACATGATAAAAGTTGTTGAACAGTAAATTGCAGGAAATATTTAATAATTTAATGCTTGTATATAATCATCAAGATTAATTAAATATCTAGTTCTGTCGAAGTAACGAGTATTTATACAAACAGGCGAGGATAAAATGGAGAGGAACGGGAGTCAAAGAGGAAGCAGGAGGTTATAAAAGTGATGCTGTGGTTGTTTGAAGGGGATGTGAGAATAAAATTGTAAGTGGCAATAGATTTGGTTTTCCAGTAGAGTAAGATAAGTTTTTATCCTTGTAGATTTGATTTGATAATTCTGTTTGACACCAACACATGCAGCTTAATTATTAAGTTTGATTAGTAATTCTAATGCTATCGTTTTTATCCAGTGTATTGGATACATTTTGGCGAATAAATTGAACGCATTAACAAGCAGAAAGTGAGATAGCAATAAAAATAACAACGAGAGAACTGCGAGGCATTGAAGCTCGAAAAAGTTTTGATGAGTTAAGACATAATTTGAGCTTCAAAGTATTTTATGTGTTTAGCCGCTGCACTATCCTAAGTATGGAAACATAGATATAGTAAATAATCCAATTGTTCAAAGCTGAAAAGTTTTATAGGTCTGAAATAAATCCCTAGTTAAAGGAATATTACCGATAAGTGATGACAATGAATAATGTAAAAAAAGCTGAAAGAATCATGCAAGCTTACATCTTATTTTATAGTATCTAATCTGTATAAATCCAGTCAATGTCTTGTGTTTGGTCTTGTAAATATGTAGGGAGACTGGACAATAAACAAAATGATTTCTAATTATATTCTTCAAAGCAATAGAAGTGAATGAATCGTCGTTTGTTTACATGATCAGAAAATTTCCTGATCAGTAAATTAACATATATTTGACTGAGTATTTCATTCACATGTATAATTAGCATGGTTCTCAAAAATCAATATGACCATTGTAAAAAAGCTGAGCCTTTGTATAACATGTACAATTCATCCGACAGATTCGTGCACAGTATCCGTCAACCATGTTTCACAACGTGTTGGTCGACTGAAGCCTAATTTATCCCGCAGGTTATCGAACTCGATATCTCATGGGTATGAAGCGACTTGCTTAACCATACATCCACCCGGGTCATAGAGTGTTCACAACACTTTAATTATAGAAACTATTGCTTACATTGTTTTATTAAACATACTTTTCTATAACCAAGTTATGTACACTATGATTCCAAGACGCTCAAGTATTAATATGGATCATCTAGCTGTGTGGTAAGAAGCTTGCATCGCAACCACATGGGTCCGAATTCAATTCCACTGCACGACACTTTGAGCAAGTGTCTTCTACTATAACCTCGGGCTGACTAAATTTTTGTTGATGGATCTGGTAGATAGAATCTAGAAGTCATCAAATATATACATATATATATATATATATATATATATATATATATATATATATATATATATATGATCACAATTTAAGTTAGTTGAAGTATGTTTGTCACATATTTCAACTGCTAAATCCAAATACACTGCAGTTACAGTGGAGAAAAATCTCCATTATGGTAAAGAGGTATGAAAACACCCATTTGGTTAAGTGTTGCCATCTCTTGGGAATCTCGGACATTGATGTTTCGAATTTATTGAGTCTTGTCGATGAAATGTTCAAGAGGCAACTCTGAACTAACTTCCTTTAGCAGTTGAAATACGTGACATCCATATTTCAACTAAGCTAATGTGTGATTATACGAAAATGCTGCTTTGCACGATTACTTCCACACACACACACACACACACACACACACACACACACACACACACACACACACACTCACACACATACACACACTCACACACAAACACACACACACACACACACACACAAATACACACACACACACAAATACACACACACACATATATCTGTATGTGTGCGCCTTCGTCTCCACGCCCACATTAGTTAGCGGTTCGGTAGAAGGAGCGATAGAATAAGTACCAGACTTAAAAAGTAATAAGACGTAGAATCGAGTCATTCGACTATGAATTCCCGAAGTTCGTGCTCCAGCATGACCACAGTCAAATGACTGAAGCATGTAAACGTATGAACCATAGCTTACTGTTTGAGATCCACGGCAATACTGTATTGGTGGCAGGACACAATTGAACGAGTTATTAGCTGGTTTCCCAGTGTCTCAGCAATTCAGATCTCTCTGATCTTGACTTGCAACATTCAATATTACTGAAATATATAATGAAAAGAAAACATTTTCATTATTACAGCATGTTGTTAGTCATGAACCAAGGAAATGTATGTATATAAAAAGGAAATACTAAAAGAAAGTTTAAAACTAAAATAAACATTCCTTGTAAATGGATTTCAAATGGCCGTGTCTTCATATGTTACTTCTATGATTAATTAACTTCTACTGACTAATGAGAAATCCAAATGTAAATCTTGATATTTATTTCTGACTTTACATTTTCTGTAATATTAATATTTAATTATCTTGGAACATTTACATTTGGCCGTATTTTATTATTTTTATTTGTTACATGCAAATGTTTGAAACAAAGAAGAAAGGTTTTCAAAAATGCTTGGGGCTTATAAATGATTTAATGTTGTTTGCGTTGAATTCGAAATTTTAATTAGACATTTTAAATAAGTTGTCTTCTTGCTCTCATTGTACATTTCAAGACATTCTATTTTAAATCAGACTGTATTACTGATATTTTTTACAGATGTTTGCTCTTAGCATTTTAACACACACAGACGCACACACACACGCACGTGGAAGCGTTCATGTATGTCCGAATACGTGTCTTTAACACTTTAGGAAGGTCATCTTTGTTATACGAAACCGGTATTGTCAAGTAATTCTGCTAAAATACGCTTCAACAGAGCTTCTCACAGAAAAAAAGTTGCAAATCCTGCACAAAACAAAATAATGTATATACGGTTTCTCTCTCTCTTTCTCTCTCTCCCCATCCGCCCTCGCTCCGTCTCTCTCTTTCTCTTTCTCCTCTCTCTCTCTCTCTCTCTATATATATATATATAGATAGATAGATCTACATATATAGGTGTACATACATGTACATAGGCGCAGGAATGGCTGTGTGGTAAGCAGCATGCTTAACAACCACATGGTTCCAGGTCAGTCCCAATGCATGGCAACTTGGGAAAGTGTCTTCTACTATAGCCTCGGACTGACCAAAGCCTTTTGAGTAGATTTGATAGACAGAAACTGAAAGAAGCCCGTCGTATATATATATATACACCCCAATACCACCAGCACCACTATACCACATCACACCACAACACACCACAACACAACACTGACCAATTCCCAGCACCTACACAATCATTCACACACCTACACTTTCTCACACGCACGCACGCACAAGCACAAACACGCTCTTAAATACAAATGCACGCGCACCTCCGTTTTGTGATCACCATTACTTTATTATCTCCCCTTCTTCCTAGCATTCACCCCTCTGTCCGGCATTCACCATGATAGATTGATAGCCACTATACCTTTTTCTACTTTCTCTCCATGTTTATTTCTGTTTTCCTTTCTATCGAAGAGCGTAAGCTCGAAACATAAAAGACTTTCTCACTTCCTGACCGTTAAACTAATACATTTGTTTGTTGTTTACATCTCCGTCTTCGTCTTTTCTTTTTTGTAAATTCCCACTATATATACGAGTAAGGTTGAGTTATGTTGCGTGCATGCATGTGTATATGTAAATGTGTGTGTACATTTGTTTTTATATATATTTGGTCATCTAATAAGTTCTGTCCGATTTTTACCTTTTTTAAAAATGAATGGAATTTAATAGTATTTTAGAATGTCTAATGGAATTAAAAATTATTTTTATGTATTTGCGTACATTTAAACTAATTAAATATTATTTTACAGAATAATAGAATTAAAATTTATTTGTTTAAAATACTTTCTAACATGCAAGTATCCAAAGAGCATTTAAGGCACATAATACTTTATGAGTTCAAAAAGGAAACTCTGCAGTCTGAAAGCAACCGCAAATCCCGAGTTGACACCTGCTCGTCTTTCCATTCTTGCGAACCCACTTCACCCTTTTTCGATAGACTTGTGACTGATGACGAAAAATGTATCTTCTATCGAAATGTTAAATGTCGTATTTCTCTCTCGAAATGTTAAATGGTGAAAGGGAAAAAGCTCAACCACAACCGAGAAGGGAACTTCGTAGAGAAAAGTTTCTTCTCTCAATCTGGTGGGGTTGCAAAGGAGTAATTCACTTTGAATTGTTACTACCTAATGCAACAATCAATGCTCAAGTCTACTGCCAGCAATTAAAGCATTTGAACCAAGCTTTGAAGAAAAAAAGACCCGCTTTTGTGAATCAAAAAGGAGTGGTGTTTCATCAGGACAATGCGCGAGCCCACACTACAAAGATCACATCACAGAAGATCGAAGAGCTTGGTTGGGAAAAGATTCATTATCTACCTTATTCATCCCATTTGCTTCGTAGTTTACAGAATCATTTGGGGGACATAACTTTCACAAGACAGGAAGAAGTCGAAACTGACATTTCAAAGTTTTTCGCTTTGAAACTCTTTTGAGTTTCACATTGATGGGATTAAAAAGCTTATAAATAGGTGGAAGGAAGGAAGTCATAGATAATCAGGGAAAGTACATTGATGATTAAATTTCAATTAAATATAACATTTGGTCATTTGTTTCTTATATTCAAAATTCGGACAGAACTTATGTGATGACCTGATATATATGTATTTGTGTGTATGTATATATATATATGTATATATATATATATATATATATATATATATATATATATTATATATATATATATATATATATATATATATATATATATATATTGTGTGTGTGTGTGTGTGTATGACTATTTGTATGTATATATATATTAATATAATATAATTTATTCCTTATGAGAAATACTTTATATGGAACGTATTTCATTATATTAATTATACTCATATAGAGAGAATGGTGTCTTTAACTTTTTCCACTTATATTTCAAAATTTCCGTTAGCCAAATCAGTTTTAGTTCTTATACAATTAGACTCAACACTACCTAAGCATGTTATTATATTTCATCTTTCATAATCGTGTTATGAATTTCCGAATGAGTTACGTGACATGGACTCCATCTAGTCTCCTGTAACAACATAATATTCTTTTGATACTACTTTTCTTCTTTTTTGCACTGAGGAGATTGGTAATATGTAATTAAATTAATTTAATTACAATTAAAATTAATTAATTTTGTTTTCCATATTTCTTACATGCTGGTGTTACTATCTGAAACGATCGTATGCATGGAATAAAATTTTATAAAACTTTTAACATCTCTTCTCCATCTTTGATTTTTTGTTGAGTTTATATAGGATACGTGTTCTATAAATAATCCTTACACACACGTTACACACACATACACATGTATATGTGTGTGTGTGTCTGTGATTGTCCCCCACCAACGCTTGACAAACGGTGCTGGTGTGTTCATGTCCCGTAAACTAGCAGTTCGGCAGACACTGATAAAATAAATAAGTACTAAGCTTACGAAGAATAAGTCTTAGGGTCGATTTCTTCGAATAAAGGCAGCGCTCCAACATGGTCGCGGTCAAATGGCTGAAGCAAATAAACAGAAAAATGTCAGCATATACAAGTGAGGCTGTTTGGTAAGAAGCTTGCTTCTCAACCGCATGGTTCCTGGTTCAGTTTCACTGCCTGGCATCTTGGGCTGGTATCTATAGCCTCGGACCGACCAGAGCCTTGTGAGTGGGTTTGGCAGACGGAAACTGAAAGAGTCCGTTGTATGTATGTATATATATATATATATATATATATTATATATATATATATCAAAATAAGCAACAAGGATATCCAAGCTAGAGTTGTACAATTGTTTTATGCTATTTTCATTTTATTAAACACTGTAAGTATTACATCAGTTTTAATATGTCGAGCAATCTTCAGCCACATATAGAATTTTCCAATTAAACGGACAATACACATTCTTATCCATGTATATATGTATTTATATGTATGTACGTATGTATGTATGTATGTATGTATGTATGTATGTATGTATGTATGTATGTATGTATGTATGTATATGTTTGTGTGTGTGTGTCTGTGTTTGTTCGCTTGACTATCGATGCTGATATGTTTACACTCCCGTAACTTAGCGGTTCTGTCAAATGGACGGGTTCCCATTGCAATTCCACATTTTTGTCGATAGTAAACTGTATCGAACATGAAATAGTTGTTCAGTAGGATGAATTTGGGTGCTGGGATGATGAATCTGTGGTCTCTTCTGGGTATTTTCCTAGCCAGAAGGTGATTTCTTCTATACTATAATCGTGTGGGATATATTGGTGTACAAATTCACCACATCGAATGATACTAACAGGTTTCCTTCGGTAGGTGTTTAAGCATGTCTAAGTCATCCCTGATGAAGATTTTCACCTATTTTAGAAACGGTTTGTGTAAGATGTCGACGAAGTTGCTCAAACAGTGGGTTTCACAAGCAGGGCCAGTTATGATGGGTCTCAGTTTGAGGTCAGTAGGGTGAAGAACATTAATGCATAGGCTTGGAGAAACTTTGTAAGCTTTACAAATATGTAGATTTTAGTGTAATTTAGGTAATACGTAGAATAGACTAGGTCTGTATCTAAAATTGGACAACATAGTCAATTTCATTTTTAGTGAGGCCCTTTCCATGTATTTGAAGTAAGGAGGATAAGTTTTTAAGTGACTTCTGTGGTTTGTATTGTGCTATCTTCTCATAGTAAATATTTTCCAACATAGAGAGTATTAAATTTTTGTAGTACTCTGTGTCCATCACCACTACCGCACTTCCTTTGTCGGCTTCTTTAATGGTGAGGTTTATATTATTTTTAAAGTCGGTTAGGTCTTTCCATTCATTTACGTTAAGGTTAGATTTAATTCGTTATTTTTGTCGGATATTAAAAGGAAAATTGGTAATGTGTCCACAAAAAAGATCAAGTGCTTTATTTCTACCTTTTGTAGGACAGTATTCGCTTTTATTTTTTACTATTGAGTCATCTTCTCTGGTGTAGTTGTGTAGTGCTTCTGTGAGGCGTACTTTTCGGCAGAAATCCATAGTGTTATCTTTAATTTCATTCCGGTTCGATCTGCGAAGGGTTGGAGTAAACATTAAACCTCTTGCTAGAATTTTAGTTTGGATATTCTTAGATAAGTTGATTATTTTCGGTTGTTCTTGTACATTTTCTTCCATTTCACATCTCTGTTTCTCTGATTTAGGCCTAAAAAATGCTTGTAGTAAGTAGATTGTTGTAGAAAGTCTGTATTGTGTTTGGTTTGCTGAGGATAAATTGGTATAAAGTGTCTGTGGTAGTATGCGTGTGGTGGAGTGACCGTGTAGCGGACTAGATTATGGTTGTACTGAGGGTTGTTATATTGTCTATGGTTGATGTGGCTTGGGTTAAATTTATTTTTAATATTGTAATGTGGGTGGTGAGAGAAGATATGTTGTCAAGTGAAATTGTGTCTAGTTGAATGATTGAAGTAACCATGTCCAGGGTTAAGTCTCGGAGGTAAATTCGTCCATTGATTGTGAGGTCATGGGAGTAGATTGGTAGGTATTAGTTACCGAAAGTTTAGGTTAGTCTGGAGGTTTCGATGGATCCTTTAATTTATGTGGGGTGCATTGAGGATTACGTCCAGATTTTCTATTGTGGGCTGAATTCCTGATAGTTGTTTGAAAGTTATTTTGGGGTGTAAGCGAGGTTAGGTCGCTGGAGTTGTGTCCCCTAGGTGGTCTGTAGTTTGTGTTAGCTAAGTGTGTGGCCATTTCTGTGTAATGTTTTGGTTTATTTTTCCTTCAGGAAGGGGTCATCCGATGCGTTTCCAATGTTGATCTGTGTTTCGTAGTTAATAACGAAATTGGTTTGTCTTTCCCAGCGTTGTAGGAAATTGGTTTCTTCAGCTTCACAGGTTGCATTCCACAGTTTAAAAAAAACACTTTCCAAGCTTTCACCATCTGAATGTTTCTTTAATTCCTTATATATATATATATATATATATATATATATATATATATATATATATACCTGCTTGTCATTCTAACACCTGTCTTCTTCTTTTGTTTTCTGTAAATTTGAACAATATATACGTGTGTGTATACATGTACATATGTATGAGTGTGTGTGTGTGTGTAAAATTTCTCAAATTGATATATATAATATTAAGTATATACGGTCTCTCGCTCTTTCTCCCTCTCCATTCCAATCTCTCCTTCTCTCTCTCTCTGTATCTCTCTCTCTCTCTCTCGCTGTATATATAATATATTATATATATATATATGTATATATGTATGTGTGTGTGTGTGTATGTATGTATAAACATACATGAGTGCGTGTTTGTAAACATGTACATAAGTTATTACAAATACTGTTAATGTAAGACAATATTTAAAATTTCCTGCTTTTCTACAATATCGTCATAACTATTTATTTGTTTGTTTATTATTATTATTCTAAAGCTCATGAGTTTCTCGAAAGAATAATTAGACTTAAAGAATCTTGCTCAGAATGGAAACTGTCCCTACTGGCTTGAGAAATCCGCCTAATTTACAGAAATAGTTGTTTTGAAATATTTACAAATGACATCTCACAAAAACAATATGTCAAACATTTCATCTAGGAGAATCTACGCAAAATTGAAGAACTGTCTTATGAATGTAATTAGAAAAATGAATAAGCAAGTGAGTGGTAGTGATAGCTGGAGGGAATGAAATGAACTATTTTTTCCCCATAATTAATGGGGGATGACAACTACGATGTAGCAACTTGAAATCGTTATGTGTAAGAGAATATATAGAAAACAGCTCGTGAATTTTGTTTTAGTTAAAATAAAAAATAAAGACACCTGCACACGGTAGAATTCACTGGAAACTGTTGCCCTGTATGTAAGCACTAAAGAATTTCTCTTTTTCTCTCAATTCCTAATCTACTAATGTTTTATAAAGTGGAGGAAAAAGAACAGTTACATGAATTTCTTTCTGACTGTAATTATTTTTATCTAAAAGAAATGCATCTCTTTATAAAATATTTATATTGACTAATTTAACGGAACTTTTCAAAGTAGACTTCCCTGGAAACTTTATTCTCGCTTTCTCGTTTGCTAATCTACAAACGCTCTGTAACGAAGAAAAAAATCAAAACACATTCCATGAATTTCTCCCAGACTGTAATTATCTTCATTTATTTGAAATATCTCTTTTCGTAAGACTTTTAATCAATAAATACAAGGTTATATCATGCTGACGATTTCTAAAAAGAATGAAATTCTGCTATACATGATTTCCCCCGACGAGACATTTTAAGAACGTCGTAATAAGTAAAGAAAAAAATTAAAATGTAGATTTTATACACCTTTTTCCTTACATAATTTCCTAAAAAATATTCAAAATCAAGGCTGTAAACGGAGAAGCGTATTAAGACAATTTTTTAAAATGCTCCTTCTCTTAGACCGTTAATACACAACTGAGCTGAACTTAAGGAACATAGTCACACACAAACATAGGAACATAGTCACACACAATGCCTGATAATGAGAAATATAATATATCATTACATGATATAGTAAAATAGAATACAATAATCACAGGTTCACTTATCGCGCCCTTAGTACATCGCAGATCTTTCTAGCTAATATTTGTAAATTTATATCGTGGTGTTCTCAGTATATTATGGGTTTCTGCGGCCGACAGGTATTTATATGTTTTTTAGATTTTAATTATTTCTGTGATAAAATAAGAATTTTCACGCCTGAATATTAATAGAACAATAAATATAAGTACTGTACAGTACTGCACTGTATAACACATTAATTGAAATATATTAAAAGAAAATACGTAGTGTACTGTAGATGAGTAAACAAAGAATTGCATTTGCTGTGTGGAAAACTAAACTTGGGAGCCGAGTGGATGGTGTTGTTTTGCAATTACAATAAAATAAATAAATACAAATTATAAAAATAAAAAAAAACTATACTGTTTCCACTTCGCGGATTTTCACCTATCTCGGAGGGATTTCGAACGTAACACTTGCGATAGTCGAGGGATTACTGTATACATACGTGCATACATACATACATACATACATACCTACATACATACATACATACATACATACATACATACAAACATGCATACATACATGCATACATACATGCATTTTCCAATCGAAGGTGGATGTAGATGATTTCATTGAACACAGTGTGAGATTATTGTAATTGTCACTAGGTCTGATTCATCGTAAAGCAAATGCCATCATGAGTGATATGCAGACTACTGTGGAGAAGACGAGCCACTGGATTTAGACGATGAGCAATGCCTTGAAGAATATTGAGCGAAAACTAATAACCAGTTGATCTAACAAGCGGGGCGACATCTCATGATGGGAACCGGTGCACGATAATGCCATCGAGAGGAAAGCCCAGAAACAGCGCGCATTCTCTCCTGAATATCCCATAAGTTTTCTAGCATCCGTTATGCGGAGCTTTCAACTGTGTAGTACTCACTTCTGCACACACACACACGCGCGCACGCACCACACATACTCACATACACACACATATACATATACGATACTACTCGTATGTTTAGTATAAAGAACCACAGGTTTATTATTTTAAGCGTGCAAAGAAAGCGTAACCAAAATACAAATGTATCTTATTTCAAGTGCTCAGTTGCATAATCAATAAAACGGGTTTCTTTTAGATTCCTTGAGCCAAATACAACGGGTCACGCACCATGTGGTTGGCAAGCAAACTTCTTATGATGCAGCCACGCCTGTGTAGAACTTTCTATTGTGTGCTTATTGATATTACTTTCAAAAAGTTATGTAATATCAGAAGCCCCGTCAAATTAAGGGATTAATTACTCACAAACCATTATGCCTCCTGTCGCTACCATATTTATAAAACTGAAATTTATTAGACAGCCAAGTATCAAAGACCAATAATTAATTATTTTCTCCGTTATTACACAGCTACGTTCTACGCGAGTAGCAATCATAAAATAATATTAATTAGAAAGAGAGAGAAAGAGAGCGAGAGAAAGGGGGGAGATAGAGAGGGAAATACGAATGAGATGTAAGACAACATCTAAATCCATATACTTTAGCGGTTATACAGAAATGTATGATAGACAATATAGTGCCTCAAAAATAGCTATAAATCAAGTCTTACAAATACCCCAAACACTCAATTGAAAGAAACGATCATACAGTAAGGATAATTTCTTAAAGCACTATTAAGATAGCAAAAGGCGAAATATAACATATCAATTTCCAAAAGATGCTCTGAGATTCCATCAGAAGCTTTAAGAAAACTACAACTTAAATTGCATATAATTTTATCAATCCTAGAATGGTGAAGCCCAAAGTTATCTTTAAAATGTAAAGACTGTAATGTAAAGAATATATCCAAAGCTATGACGATTCCTACACCTACTATCTTTAGAATTTAATAGTTTTAATAAAGAGAGGAATAAAAGAACAACAGCAACAATAACATCAATGAATACATGAAGTTAAGAGAAACTACGGTGCCAGGTTATTGATCTACTAGAAATATTAGAGAAAATGATAAATTGAGCAAAATTTGTCTATAGGTCCAAGGCGGTTGCCTTTTCGCAAGGAGAATTGTCATACGAAATGTTACCTGTGCAGCATGGAAAGCGAGAAACATTCAGCAAAAACGAATGAATTTGTGTACGTGCGTGTGTGTTTTTTGAATATATATATATATATATATATATATATATGGATAATACTACCATACTAAATTCTGGTGCCTTTAACTTAAGTACCATATTCAACTGAATCTAAATTTTACTGAACTTATATATATATATATATATATATATATATATATATATATATGTGTGTGTGTGTGTGTGCATGCGTGCGTGTGATTATATCTGTGTGTGTATTTTAGTACATCTGGGTGGAAAATGCGTGCATCTAACTAATTATTAAGAGTGGAGACCGGTTGTGATAGAGAAAGCAGAGAGAAGGAGGAAGAGTGAAAGAGAGAGAGAGAGAGAGAGAGAGAGAGAGAGAGAAATTTCTAGGTGTGTGAGCTAATGTTTGTACTTATTGATAGCAGAATCTTTGTCAAGGAGAATACTGACTTTCTTTTAGCTATGGTCTATAATTCTATGTGTGGTATTAGTTCAAATGCCGCCAGTATCATCTTTGCCTTTCATCCTTTTGGAGTCGGTAAGATAAGTACCAGTCGAATACTGGAGTCGATCTGATCGTCTTAACTCTCCCGCGGTGGCCTTGTAAAAACTTGAAACTGATAATATGGATGACATTTAAAACGGAACTTGATATTCTTAAGCAGTTTTCTAATGCAATTCTTAATTAGCTTTGTAGAAGAAAGCCAGCAACTAATCAGAGTTGAAGTACATTCAGATCGTGAAGAGCCATTGATTGATGCCATTTGCAAATTGAATATTTTCCAGTCAGTTAATTCAGTTTTGTTTTAGATGAAGTCTGTCATATTTTGTTTTTGTAGCGGTATGAAGTTAAAATAACTTCAATGAGAACTCTAATGAGTTCTCAAGAAACAGATAACAAGTAAATGATTTTTTGAAATAATAGGAAAAAATGCAATCTTGCTTAAAATTATTTGCCATAAAACAAAATTGACATTCTACATAAATTTTCGCGAACGACACAGCTGCATGAATGAAAATCGGCTCCAATCTTTGAATGCAATTGAAAATGTTTAACGAAGTTACTATGACAAAGATAAATTAATGAGAACTTAAGATACTAATACTAGATTTAATCACTATACCAGAAAAATAGAACAGAATAACAATCATTACTATTTCAGGATATCTTTTCTTACAAGTTCAACGTTACCTTTCATCTTTTAGAGGTCGATAAAATAAGCACTAGTTGGACACTAGGGGTCGATGTAATCGACTTACACTCTACCCCGAAACTGCTGACCTTGACCCAAAGGGTATATATTAAGGCAGCGAGCTGGTAGGACCATTAGCACGTTCGGTGTAATGCTCAGCAATATTTCGTTCGTCTTTGTGATCTGAGTTCAATTTGCGTCGAGGTCAAGTTTCCACCATCCTTCCCACTATAGCTTTGTAGTTTGGATCCTAGCGATTATTCAAGAAATTCTTCATCACATCTTTAAAACTAAGCCATGCTTCTTTTTGAGAATCACGAAGAGAGTTTACAAAATTTTCATCATTGACAATTTCTTTATATCTGGTCCTATAAGTACATCCTCTTCAACCTTGGCGTCTGATAGAGCAGTAAACTTGTCACGCAAATACTTGAAACCCTCTCCATTCTGTGACAAGGCTTTTACGAATTGCTTGAGAAGTTAAAAGATTCTTGGATTTCAGTCTGAAACCTAAAAGCTCTGCTGACTTCGTTACGAAGTCTAAGTTCCTCATTAGAGCATTTAAGTCATACTGATGAAATACTCGAAGCTCTTAATCTTCACTGCTATTGAAGTCTTCATCGTCATTGCTATTTCTTCCTTCTGTCTCATAAATTGTGTCCCTGCACCTTACATGAGCAAAGGTAGTACATCACTTTGATTTTTACGCTGTCTCCATATGACTGGAACTCCAAAAACGAAGAGATTACTCCGTACATTTAGTTAATTGTCTCAGTCGCTTCAACACAAATCGAGAAGAACGTCTGAGGAATCAACTTCTTAGCTTGCTCTACTAATTTCACATCAAATTAGGCATAGTAAAATTTGTTCAGAAATTCGGTAATTTTTTCTGACGTTTCTGAGACATAAACTCGCCACAAATGTAACAAAAATTATCCGTTCATCCTGCACATCTAGAAGACAACTTTGCTTCAAATGATGTGGAGCACTCTACAGACACGTTTACCCTTAATGTAGTCCTTGAGGAGATTCGGCGTGACACAGACTGTGACAAGGCTGGACCTTTGAAATACAGGTACAACAGAAAGGAAAGAGAGGGTAGAGAATTTTAACAGTATATCTTCGATTTACAATGCAAATGTATACATATCGTTAAAGAAGCATTGAAATGTAACAGATGATTCAATAAAACAATTCATGTAGCATAAATACATTGAAAAAACGTATGAAGAAATATCGGAAATAAGTAAAAGATACGTTTTAACCTAAGAAATATGACCTTGTAAAGTGCTTCTTTCTCTCCTCATTGCTTACGGTGGTGCAGGCATCTCTCTGTGTAGTTGAAGAAGTCTTTACGTTGTCAGACACTTATTTTTCAAAATTATGTTTGTTAGTTATTCTGTTATCGTGGTACTCCGTCGATTACGACGACGAGGGTTCCAGTTGAACCGATCAACGGAACAGCCTGCTGGGGAAATTAACGTGTAAGTGGCTGAGCACTCTACAGACACGTTTACCCTTAATGTAGATTTCAGTGAGATTCGGCATGACACAGAGTGTGACAAGGCTGGCTTTTGAAATACAGGTACAAGAGAAAAAGAAAGAACGATTGAAAGTTGTGGTGAAAGAATACAGCAAGTTTCGTCACCACACCTTCTCGGAGCCTCGTGGAGCTTTAGGTGTTTTCACTCAATAAACACTCACAACGCCCGATCGGGGAGTCGAAACCGCGATCTCACGACCGCGAGTCCGCTGCCCTAACCACTGTGCCATTGCACCTCCTATTCTGTTATAGTCTATTTAGATATGGCAATTAATAGGGATAATAAAAGCCAGTGTTCACATTTAGACATAATAGTAAAACGCAATAATCAATTTTGCGAAGAAAATGTACGTGATAAGATCATTTCTTTGTAAATTTTGAAAGCTGCGGATAAAATTGATCGATTTCACCAATAGGTGTGAAACAACGTTTTGGTAGCAGACGTTTGTAATGAGGAAATTCCAAATGGAAAAGATAAACTGGGGAAGAAATGGTGGATAGGGAACAAGTGGTAGACAAGTCGATCGTACCCGAGGGGATGTGTCACGAAGATAGCACAGAGGAAAAGCCTCTATAATGGTAGTAAAAAACGGAAAACGTGAAGACAGCATGTCAGCCGGTCGGAGTCTGTTGGTTCGTGTTTCCTTACAAACAGGTGAGTGTCTTTTATTAAATGTTTCACAAGCAACATACAAACCACAGAGATTTTTTTTAAATTTAGAAACAAGCCTCACAAAACACGCTGTGCATATACCTTTTTAAAATAATAACTTAGTACATAATTTTACGCAGTGATCTCTCTCTAAAGAAGACTTTCATAACAAAAGCGTTTCTGTATTTGAAATTGTATTCGGTAGATTCATTTAATTATGACATTGGAAACGATTTAGAAGTTATTTTAATATAATTTACATATAGCTCTGAGGCCGACAGAATCAATATATTAACAGATACTCTATTATAATCAGGTATATAGTATATTTATAGCTTTCGTAGTTCAAATTACACAAGGTTTATATTCGAACAAGTATATTGTAATTCTGCCTCTGATTAACTTAGACACTTTTCAAAGATTGAAAAATAATGGGTGGTACGACCAAAATAGCTTAAGGAAATATATATTTCTATTAAGAAGAAAAATTCAGAAAATTGACATAATTTAGCATAATATTTAGTGTCGAAGTCTTGAGAGAATTTATCTTTTGTATACATACATAAACACACGCAAGCAGACATATTTTATTTAGTTAATCCACTCATGCGTTGTAATTGTAAAGCAGGAAATAATTTTGTCTCTTTCAAAACATTAATTAAGTTCTATAATTACAAAAGTACATAATATTAATCCACTTTGTATATGTTTTATCAAGATTCATACACGGTTTGACTCATTAAAATCTATTCAGGCAAGATAATGGATGCACCTTTCAACGGAAATTATATCTATGTTTTTATCAGTCATATGTTCCATCTAAAATAATGTTATGTATAGTCAGAGAATTATATATTTTAATAGAAATCAGATACGATGAGGAGTAAAAATTAATAACGCTTCAAAACATGGTAAAAGTTTGTTATTTTCATTCCCTTGGAATTTGCCCTTAAATGTGGTTTTGGACGTTTTGACTCCTCCTTCTTAACAAGGCGGCCTGTTAAGGGCTACCTCTTGTTGTCTTTCAATGTGTACTAGTTTTATATGGAAATATGTTGTCTATTTGCATTATATAGATAATGTTGACTAGATAAACAGAGTAAGCTAATGTAGATAAATTTGTACATAAATTTGATCACTATAAACAAATCGTTTGTGCCGGTCGTTCAGCAAAAGCATAATACCCACACCTCATCTTACATATATATATATATATATATATATATATATATATATATATATATATATTGTAAACAAAGGAAAAATACACACATCTATCTATCTATCTATCTATCTATCTATCTATATCTATCTATCTATCTATCTATCTATCTATCTATCTATCTATCTACACACACACATATATATATACTAGCAGTATCGCCCGGCGTTGCTCGGGTTTGTAAGGGAAATAATTATATAAGCATTTTTAGAGGTGTAAAGTATAATAGCCATCTCAATATGGCTAACCACAAAGGGGGAGGGGTGTTACTGTAGCTTTTTACGTTCTGAGATTTAATGATAAATTTTAGAGAGTTACTTCCCTTATATATGTCAAAAATGGATTAAAAATGGGAAAAATTGATGGTAATTTTTTTTTTAAATCGTAGACTCATCGTAGACGCGCGCTAATACCCAGACGGTCTCGATATGAATCACGACTATAAGATACCCGGTTTTGGTTAAACTGCACCGCAAAATGTGGGAGTAGTTAGGAATCTAAATCGTAGGAGACAGACACACAACCTCACTTTTATAAATAAAGATTTCCTCTATTTACATAATATTGAGGTCTCTTTCTTTCTTTTGTTATCTTACTGTTTTTACCAATATACATATATATATATATATATATATATATAAATATATATATAGTTACAGAGATGTACTTGCATAGCAAGTGACTTGATCTGAGATCGTGTGCTGGAACGAAAACAGTTGCAGCGTTGAAGGTGTTTATAAGCCATTTAAGAAACACACAAAAACCGTTAGATTCACTTCAACATTTAAATTTAATTTGTCAAAATATTTTCATCGCTTTGAGACCGCGACCTGTTAGCACGATATTTTTGTCAGTGAACAGGTCGCGGTCTCAAAGCGACGAAAATATTTTGGCAAATTAAATTTAAATGTTGAAGTGAATGTAACGGTTTTTGTGTGTTTCTTAAATGGCTTACAAACACCTTCCACGCTGCAATATATATATACACACATATATATATATGTATGTATGTATGTATGTGTGTATATGTGTATGCATGTATGTGTGTGTGTGTGCGTGTCTGTGCTTGTGATTGTCCTCCACCACTGCTTGACAACGAATGTTGGTTTGTTTACATCCCTGTCACCTAGTGGTTTGACAAAGGAAACAGATAGAATAAGTACAATGCTTACAAAAATAAAAGTGGAGTTGATTCATTAAACTACAATTCTTCAAGGCATTGCCCCAGCATGGCTACAGACCAATGGCTGGAAAAAGCAGAAGAATAAAAGAATACATTCTCTGCTTTGGTCAAGGCATGAGAAAGCTTGAGTTTACATGAGAAGGCCTAACAGACCTGGTAGAAACAGCAGCCAAATCTCCCTCAAATCACACCTTACTGTCTTATGTATGTATATATATATGAGCCAATGAGGGGGACCTCTACATGGTAGCTAGACCTGGTAGAAATAGCAGCCAAATTTCCCCCAAATCACACCTTACTGTCTTATCTATGTATATATGTATGTATGAGCCTATGAGGGAGACCCCTACATGGCAGCTAGACCTGGTAGAAATAGCAGCCAAATTTCCCCCAAATCACACCTTACTGTCTTATCTATGTATATATGTATGTATGAGCCTATGAGGGAGACCCCTACATGGCAGCTAGACATGGTAGAAATAGCAGCCAAATCTCCCTCAAATCACACCTTACTGTCTTATCTTTCTGCTACTTGGATATAGGTGTTATATTCGTCTGTAAAAAACTTTCCTATCACACACTCACACACACGCACACACACACACACACACGCACCCTCACACACACACACGCGCACACCCACACACACCCACTCACACACACGCACGTTAGCTTACAATTTTATTTATATATTTGCGTGTGTATGTGTGGAAAGAGGAAGTGGGAAGCAGAGTGAAAGAATCACTCACTACAGTAAGTCAATTACTTTCATTTTATTCGTATTTGGTTAAACTGTACCGCAAAATGTGGGAGTAGTTAGGAATCTAAATCGAAGGGGACAGACACTCACACAACTAGAGTTTTATATATATAGATATACATAGCGCAGTAGTGGTGAGATATGACAGCAAAGAAAAGCATACATTCACTCTCTGCATGCAATTAGACTCGGAAAGTTCGTGAGGAACCCATTGACCCAATTTGCTGACTTTTCCGATAGCACACAGGTGTCAATGAATGGTTGAATGACCAAATCCAAGCTTCTCTGCTAGTTCCTCAACAGTTACGATGATATTTTGTTCCACCAGGGTATTCAGGATGTCCTTGTCGAGTTCTACAGATCTTTCAGGATGAGGCTCGTCTTCTAGGCTGTAGTTTATGGCTCGGGATTTCTGGAACCACCATTGACACTGCCTTACGCTTATTGTCCAATCCCCATATACTGCATTAATATTTCTTGTACTTTGCACACATTTATATTCTGTTATTCTTTTATATGTTTCAGCCTTGAGGTTGTGGCCATGCTGGATCATGTGTGTGTGTGTGTGTGTGTGTCTATCTGTCTGTCTGTCTGTATGTATATATGTATATGTATGTGTGTGAACAATAATATTTTCAACAGATGTGTTGCAAATGTATCTGATTGTTCTCAAGCTTCAATACTGTGTGTGTGTGTGTGTGTGTGTATGTATGTATGTATATGTATGTATGTATGTATGTATATGTATGTATGTATGTATGTGTGTATGTATGTATGTGTGTGTGTATGTATGTGTGTGTGTATGTGTGTGTGTATGTATGTATGTATGTATGTATGTATGTATGAGTGTATGTTTACTTTATTACTAATTACTCTCTTCCAAGAACATTTTCACTCACTCTTAGCTCTTAGCTTCCCATACATTTTACTCATGTATCTATCAGCGTCATAGACAGAATACTTTCACTTTAGTCTTCCTCAAATCACTCTGTCGCTATTTACCTTCATTTTATTCGTTGCCCACTGTGTGTGTGCGTTTGCGTGTGGTGTAAACCAGACTAAGAAAAGCATTTGACACACACACCAGAATGTGAGTTTTCTGTAAATTTTGCTTAATTGGAGTTTAAATTTTAAAAACTGGACCTGGCATGACGCGATGCATTGTACTCTCAAAAATGCTAGGTAAATTGTAATTGAAGAAATCCTATATTGTAGATTTGTATAACTCCCAAAGGGAGGCAGATAAAATCTGCCTTTTATAATAAGATATATATATATATATATATATATATATATATATATATATATATATATATATATATATATATATATATATATATACCGAATTACTGAACGAGGAGAAAGAGGGAAATAGAAGTGGAAGACAGAAAAAGGCATTGTGAAAGGGAGGGTGAGTAGAATGAGTAATCATTTGTGGCAGAGTCTTAATTGTAATATAGTAAAAGTTTTTGTTTACCAAAGCAGAGAACCCACTACAATGTAAAGGACTGAAATTAAGTATTACAGATTATTTGCTCTAATTGCTTGTAGAGCTTAATTTATAGTAATATCTGCCTCTTTTGTGGTTTGACAATAAAAGTTGTTGACTAATAACGTATAAGCTATAGTATAATTTCTTCTAAAATTCATGGATTTATTGCGATGCAGAAACATTATCGGAATGTCGTGAAATGGCTACAAAACTACAATTTAAATCTATGTCGTGGAATTGGCATGCGAGTAAAACGGAGTTAATGAAGAGAATTACGAATTTAATATATATTGAATTTATTGTTTTATTCGCAAATTTTGTAATCAATGGAGCCCTCCCATTACATTTGTACCTAAATGTGTGCACCTACAAATATAATGCTATGTTTGTATCTGTTTGCATTTTTGGGTAACTGCTTCAGTAGTGAAACTCTGAGGGACTTACTGTATTGTTACCTCAAAAACTGTCCAAACTTGACACTAGTAGTATTTCCAATACACCATCTTTGTATAATCTCTCTTCTTTTACCATGTACTCGGATGACCTCGAAACGAAATGAATCAAGTTCTTGGGCTTAAATGCGAATAGAATGAATTCTCGATCATTCCGGGGCGAGACATTCGGTGTTCCTTAACACTCAGTGCTGTGAAGGTAGCTTTTCCTGGACACTAGCCCGCTGCAAATGACCATTTAAACCAAAACATATACACTATCTATGCGCGATTCATAATGTTTACATAACGAGAGCTGCTTTTAATTTTTAATGTAGTTTTGTTTTACATGATGTGCTATACCGGAGCACATCAGCAAATAGACTTCACTCTATTTCCACATAAGTCCCAGGTCAACGATACATTTCGTTTCGAGGTGATACGGGTACATGACATTAAAGTGCCACAGTAATGGCGAAATATTGATACCTACCAGTATTGGTCATTCCGAGGTGAGCTGTCTCGCTTGGTCCAGGGCATTCAGTCCTCTTTAACACTCGGCATCCGCTACATATCAAGTTCTCTCTGTCTTCTTGTCTTCTTTTCTCTGTTTCGTTTTCTCCCTCTGTTTGGCCGAGCCTCCAGGGGTTCACCGCACACACATGTATGCGCACGCATAGATACCCACAAATATGCACACATAACATATATACACAAATAGATTACAAAAGAACATTCTCTCACAGATTTATATAAAACGCATAAAATCTTCCGTAAAAAAATCACATCTGAAGCGCTAATAATTGATTAACCAAAATTTGGATTACCTGCTTTTTATTAAAAATATAAAAATCTGTACATCACATAAGACAGTCAGTACACACATACATATACATACATACATACATAGTACATACATACATACATACATACATGCATACATACATACATACATGTTCCCACATGCACACGAATACATACACACGCATACACGCACATGTACGGTTTCTTTAAAATGATGTAATGTTTTCAGTAATCGATTAAAGGCGTCGCTTGAAACGGCCGTAATGAATTGACACATGTACATTTTTATTGCTGATTTATATTTTATTCACCTACTTGGAATCAGCACTTTGAAAATTTTATAGAAAGTAATTTTTGTATTTTTATATGAAGTACTTGTCTGAACAAACAAGAGCAGATCTATTCAGTAAGTTGGGTCCTGTTATCTGAATACACTGCAAGAATATCAAGTGCAAACATTTCTGCACACAGTTTGATATTCGACTGATATTGTCTGGGTGTGCGAATTAGATCGACCTAACATGGTGCCTCAATTTAAGTACCTAATTCAACCGAATCTTAATTATATAATATATATACAGGCTGTCCCCCCAAAAGCTGATGATTTTCAATTTTTAATAATTTCCCTAAATTTACAACTAAATGCATGAAATTTTGATACAATATAAAGGATATAATGGACATTAATATGCATGAGCGAAATTTTGCAATATACGTTTATGTATGTATATCTGCGGTTGCAAGTGTGTTGATAGAAGGGTGTATATGTATGCATGTGTATATATATATATATATATATATATATATATATACATATGAACATATATGTATAATCATATATCCGGTAAGTGTGCATACATGCCTGTACGAGTATGTATATATGTATGTGTTTGTGTATGTGTGAGTATATTTTATACGTTTAAATGTCTAATATCTTTGTAAGCATACATCTATGTGTGTGTATATATATATATATGTATATGTATATATACATGTGTGTGTGTGTGTTTCTGTTTATGCGTGTGTGCGTGTGTGTGTATAGAGATGTGCATATGAGCAGGTAAATGCACGTATACGTTTTGTGTGTGTATGGGCATATACATACATGCATACACACACACACACACGTATATATATATATATATATATATATATATATATATATACATGTTTGTGTCTTTTTATAATTCTTCCTGTCAATTAGAGTAATTTATCTTTTCTTCAACGTTTTTTTTTTTTCATAGCGTCTATTGTCAAAATAGCCGACGAAAATGCATCGTAGTTCTTAGCTCCAGCATTTGAAACTCTGAGCCTTATTATGACGTCTTACTGATTGTCCTATACTATGAATATATATATATTCCTCTATTTACCTAGTATCGAGGTCTCATTCTTTTGTTTTCATTTTATTATTATTATTATTATTATTATTATTATTATTATTATTATTATTATTATTATTATTATTATTATTATTATTATTATTACTATTATTATTATTATTATTATTATATATATATATATTATATATATATATATATATATATATATATATTATATATATATATATATATATATAAATCTATGCAACTTTGTCGCGAAGACATAAAAACCGACGCTGTTTGTGACACGGTGATATACAATAAATGAATAAATGAACAAACTATAAATCCTATAAATTCCTTTCTATATTTAACTTGAAATTCTATTACAAATGACTCTATCCTTAATATAATCTCCAAAGTAATAGAACATAAATATCACATTATTACAATGATAGTAGAAGAAGCGTTTAGTGTTTATATGTTTCACAAATACATTAATGAAACACAAGAGGTAAAAATGCTCTAAACCCTGAACTTCAAATTATATTTGGTAATTTGTTAATAACGTGATAATATTCCTATTAAATCGCAGAATTAAATTATAAACCTAATTAATGGAATCATAAAATAAATATATACTGAGGGAAATACGTACGGTTGTTTGCTGTGTGCAAAACCTACTAACATACTAATGAAAAGTAATTAATTAATTACAACTACTTCCTTAATGTATCGAAGCAATATTTGTCTGAACGTTTAATTATCGTTCGGAAAAGAAAGCGTGACAACATTGTTATTAAGATTTATTGATAATGAAGTAAGGGCGATCTGTAGTAGTTATGTTTATGATGGAGTATATGACGTTTCAATTCATATCCCATTACATATTTATGATAATGGAAGTTTTCTACGTAAACGTAACGTTATTTCAAATAAAATTTTTCATTAAATCTCTGAACTGATTGCAATGTCTTGGATAAAAGTTTGGTCTAAATAATCATGTACATGCATATATATATATATATATATATATTATATATATATATATATATATATATATATATATATATATATATATATATATATATATATATATATATATATATATTTATATATATATATACATATATATATATATATATATATATATATATACATATATATATATGTATATATATATATATGTATATATATATATATATATGTATATACATATATAAATATATATATATATTATATATATATATATTTATATATGTATATACATATATATATATATACATATATATATATATATTATATATATATATATATATATATATATATATATATGTAAAATAATATGTGACAATTATTCGGTAGCCAAGATAACACTCTGAGTTTCGGATGCTGAGGTGGAAATCCACACTACCATCTCTTCGGTTATCTGGCCATCTAAAAAGAGCTATGAAAAAAAGTTATACAAAGGGAAATTACTGTGTTATAGACTGCTACTTATGCAAAAGCGATAATTCGAATGACCGCTAATTAAGATAAGGTTAAAAGTCCATAGTAAACGCGTAAGCGTGCTTGTTCATACTTACCCACGTGCACAAAATGCCAATCTGATTACATGAAAGTATCTCATCTCATCACTATAATGTGCACAATACCTTCACACAATGTACACATACCTACCATGTGCCGTATACCTACACGCAATTTATAAGCATGTAAGCACATATACACACACACTCACTCACACACACCACAAACGCACGCGCACACACACGCACATACACGCACGCACACACACACACACACATATATACAGTCAATTTCAAATAATTTACATAAATATATCCTTTATGCCTTTTCCTGTCTCTCTTTTCTTTCTTACCCTTCTATTCAACGCTTTATTTTCCCTTTCCCTATGTATTTCAGTAGAACGAAATTCTCAAGCTTCCTCTTTACTCCCCATTACAGGAATGTTTTTTTTTTACAATCTCAGTCTCTCTATTCGTTCATTTACTTTACTTTCTGTTATTCTCTATTTATCGTCCCGCTCAAAATCTTCCCTCCCACCTCATCTCTTTTCCACTTCAATAGCGTCACCTACGAACAAAACAGCGGTCAAGTGCTATGATTGATAATCTGTCTTCCTTCATGAAGTTTCCCTAAAATATGTCGGGAAATCCTATTTCTGGTCCAAGATAACAAGACAATATAGCAATTAACACTGGATATTTTTCCCGATGTATCCTATGATATTTAAATATCAAGTGCTTCGAAGATATCTTACATTCACTTTCGTATTTTAGTACTTGACAATGAGGAATTATCTAGTCTATTAATTTGAATGGTCAGTCTTGGATCATGCAGAATAAATGGAGGAAAGTATTGTCTTCTTCAATATAGACTTTTTAAATCTTGTAATTCACGTATTTATTTTTGGAAATACACTTTTGTTGATCTCTGTCTAGGTATTATGTACGTATTTAAAATGCACGGAATGAATATATTGACACCACTTTAACTAAAACACGAGTCTTGACATTTGGTAGATTGTTAGGTCGGTCAGTAGTTGAATGTTGTTTCTGTTGACCTCTCCCACTGCTTAAGATGATCGAGTTAACCATTCAATATACATTACAATAGGACAAGGAAATGAACTCACTGACCGTTGTAAACATTTAAATGTGTAAGCTTATAAGGAAACAAGTTTCGGTCATATATAACCTTTGAACGGTTTCACTGGAGAAGATGTCCAAATCAATTGCCACAACTATCCTCAAATATATATGCAAACATCTACTCCATACTTTACATAGGAATGGAAATGTGAAATACTAAAAAATATAAGGAATCCAATTTAAAGTAGTTGTAATGTGTTAGTAAATTTTATGACCACACATATGTAAAATTAAATTTATTTTTTAAATATTTTATAGATGGAATAAACAAGATGTGACAACTCCAGTTTCTTTATAAGTCTGTCATTAATGCAGAAAATTCACATCAGATTGTTCTTCTCGGAGAAAATATCCAAAAGAAAAATATAGAATCTGTTCTGACAGTTGTGATGGAAATTTTCAAAATGTTTAAAATGGTGGAGAGACATTTACCGAATTATAAATACAAGCAATATAATTTCACCTGACGCAAATATCTCTATGCTGTTTTATGTATTGTATAATAAATTTAAAATAAAGACCTAAACATCATTTTATCGTTCATAATTGGGCAGTGATTCTCATGTATTTGCAAATATGTAACATGAGTATTTATACTTAATTTTATCCGAGTTCATTATTAAAAATATTTGATATAATTTAGAGTTTTTATGTATGAAAAATTAAATACAATTTAATATTAGTCACATTTAACTAGAGCTACTGATTATCAAGATGCTTTTCAGATTTCGTGATTTACTAACAAAATTAATGTTCTATGAAATCGATATGTGGTTTATATTCCTTGCTATAGACTAGACAGTAATATTTTTATTTTCATGTGGCACATTTCACAAGTATTCATACCTGATGCTGTAAATACGCTACAGCAGGAACTAACAATCTGTTGTAATATCATGCACCTTATATGATTTTTGGCTCCAAAATTTGGCATGGAGTCAGCAATTTCGGGGGTGGCAGTAAGAGAAGTACATCGACTCCTGTTTTCAACTGGTATTTATTTAATCGATTCCGAAGGTTGGAAATGCAAATAACACAGAATCTAAGAACTGAAAAAGTGCCGCGAAGAATTTTTGTCTGTAGGGCTAACGATCCTACTAACTCCCCGCCATAACTTGTATGGCTATTAGCAAACAATTAAGTCAGTTAGTAGTCGAACGTATAGAATAATAAGGTGTTATGTTAACTATTTTAAAAACTGTCGTGGAAATTTCAATTGTAAATTTCTTTAAAATAGACCAACGTAACACGAGTACACTAACAATAAAACATATTAATAAGTACCAGCTCTATTCCAGTAATATGTAATTCAGGCCATAGCCTAATGAAAACAGAACGCCGAACGCACACTGTAGATAAGACTGGCTTAAAAACATGTTCTTGTTAAACAATTTACAGCAGATTTTATAGATAGGAAAAGAACCAATCAGAATTAACCGTCATGCACACACGCACACGCGCGATAGACTGAATGATACAACACGTAGTCGTGAGTTCAAGTTGTAACATCTTTTTCTCTCCTAGTCGATATTATATGCCTGACCCTGATAGCGGTCAACAGGTTCTGATGTACCCTCTGATCGTAGCAATATATGGTTGTTAGTTGTTTCTCTTTCTTCCAAACTGTCGCTTTCACCTGCTGAGGTTGACCCAGCCTCATCGCTAACTTCCGTTTGATCATTCGTTGCATTCGTTACTCGAGATCGAATGCGATTCGAATGTCTGCGCACAACTTGACCACTTGGTAAATGCAAATTTATTGATCTTCCAAAAGTTTCAACTACTGTTGCTGGTTGCCAACGCGGCTCATTAGGAAATCGAGTGTACCCAGCATCAGATGCCTTCAATTGTGGTCATTCCTTGTTCTTTCGTGTTTGGTTTTCTTCAATATTTTTGTGCTATGACGAAAATAAAAGATTGAATATTGTTTGCAGATTGCGACCAAACAATAATGATCCAGTTTAGTCTGGAGGCTTCCGGTACTTTGTTTTTTCAACCCAGCCTTTACCGTCTGAACAGCTTGTTCTGCTAGGACGTTTGAAGATGGATGATACGGTGCAGTTCTTATGTGACGTATCCCATTCTGTCTCAAGATGTTTGGAAAACTTCACTTGTTAAAGGAGTACCATTATCTGAACTGATTCTTTCTGGAATCCCAAATGTAGAAAATGATGAGCGTAGTCGGGATACGGTGGATTCTGTTGTAGCATGTACGACTGGATGTACATCCATCCATTTCAAATGTACATCAATAAGCACATCATACCATTAAGAGGACCAAAATAATCAACGTGTAACCTTTGCTACGGTTTTTTTCTGGCCACTTCCAGGGATGTACAGAGCCTGGCGTGTTGCGTTGCTGATATTGTTGACAAATGTGACATCTGCACATTTTCTCAATATCAGCATCCATATTGGCCACCAACAGTAGCTTCAAGATAATTCCTTCACTCGAGTTATGCCTGGATGAGCACCATGCAACTCATTAAACAATTGTTAACTTAATTTAAAGGGTACAGCTATACGAAGACCCCAAAATATGTAACCCTCGCGCATATCCAGTTCATCTTTACGCTGTAAAAACGATTTTAATTCTAAAATCGTTATCGACGGCCACCCTCTTAAAAGATAATGTTTGATACTGGACAGTATTTGATCTTTGTTAGTCGAAGTATATCCTGTCCTGGGATAGGTGTGCCACTAAAATGTAGCATCATGTGTACCAGTTCCGCTGGTTGTTCAATTTCGTGTAACGAAGAAGTCAAGGGTAAACGACTCAATACGTCAGCAGTAACATTCTTAGGCCCGGGAACGTAAATCATACTTTAGCTATAAGCACTTAACATCAAAGCCCATCTCTGCATTCTAAGTGAACACAATTACTAAATACTCCGCTCTTCTCCAAGTAGTGCAATCAAATGTTTATGATCAGTATAAATTTCAAAATGACGGCCTCAAACAGATCGATGGAATCGTTTGATACCAAATAAAACTGCAAGTGCTTCTTTGTCCAACTGAGAATAGCTCTTTTCAGTTGGTAACAGAGTAAGTGAGGCAAAAGCTACAGGACGAACAGTACTGTCATTTATTCGATGACAAAGGGCTGCACCTAGCGGCGATGGAGAGATGTATCACATTGTAACATTAAACGTTTATGCGGATCATAATGCACAAGTACAGATGAACTAGTAAGTAACTTCTTAGCTGTAGCTAACGCTTTCTGAATTTCAACATTTCACCCCCAAAGTGAATCTTTATGCAATAAGGAATATAAGGGTGTGAGAGCTGTTGAAACATTTGGTAAAAACGACGATAACGTGATAACGTTTCTACAAATTATCTTAACTCACTATAGTTTTTAGGTTCTGGTGCATTTAAAATAGGCTGCACTTTATCACTCCTATTTTGCAAACCACCTTTATTAAGTTGGTAACCAAGATAACAAACAGAATCACACACACAAAAACAAATTGTTCTTCAGTTTTAATCCGCTTTTGTGAAGACGATCGAGTATGATGGCTAATGTATGAAGATGTTCATAATCGGAACGCCTGAGACTTTCGTACCCCATCGTTAATACTTGTGTTACCGCCTTCTTCGAAGGGGAAAGCGTCAACAGACTGCCGTATGGCAGTGAAACATGTGTAACAAAGAGTTTAAAAAACACGGAACAATTTTAACAATAAGCGATTCAACAAGATAACACTGACATACGTCAATGCTGTCGATAAGACTGGCTTAAAAAACATTTATTCTTGCAAAACAGCAGGTCTTATAGAACGGAAAAGAGCCACTCAGAATTAGCCATCATAGACACACATACACGCAGACACGCGATAAACTGAATGACATTTAACACGTAGTCGTAAGTTCAAGTTGTAACACATATGTTAAATACGTATGGTAATTACTGACGATGGCGTTGGTGATAATGACAATGAAAGCCTTAGTTATAGTACACGTTACATATATTCATTCTATTCTAAATATACTGAGTACTTTATAGTTTTACTGACTAAATTATTAGTAGATGAGGCCATTTACCTATAAAAGGGTTAATAATCAATTAAATGAACAGCTGTATTATACTGATTATAAAGAAATTTAATATAAAGCCTGCCGAGTTGAGATTAAAGCAATGCATAGCGAGAGAAAATGAAACCATATGCAGTATTTACAATGAGCATTCCAGACATTTTGAGACTTTTTCAGACTTCTCTTCATTTCAAAGAAGTGCAAAACTCTTATCTCCTACAAAGTAGAATCCCCTGGCATCAACACACGTGTTGAAATTTACAACCACTTTGTGAATACCCCATGAATCTCCTTCAACTTGGGGTACAACCAAAAATTTCAGGGAACAAAATTTGAACTGAAGAAAGGATAGAGTATAGTTTTGATATCCACATTTGTCAAGTAGTTGGTTACTTCGTTAGAATTGGGAACTGGCACATTGACCAAATGCTCTGGACTTATGCGACGAAATCTGAAATCGTTCAAAACCTCCACGAAGTACTCTTATTGAGCTTCGACTAGAGGGAACGCACTAGATGAACATAATGCCCTTGCTGTTGAAAAAGGGAATCACCACGAGGTTCCAGTGACTCTGCTCTGTTTGGCCTCTTGTACCAGTGAAAAACAGATATTCGGCTCATACAAGTTAATCTATAAGTAGTCAGTAGTATTTCATAATATTCTGAATGGTGTGTTCAAATTGCTGTAACAACCGTCTCTTTCATTCTTGAATAACAAAAGTTAGCAGCTCAGTTTATTAAATATATAGAACGGATATACTAAAATTACAATAATCCTGAATTATTATAACTGTCACTTCTAAAAAATATCTCAAATCTAGAATACAATCCTTATACTGCTATATTCTTCCGACGTTTCCTATTTTAGTAAATAATGATAGAAAAACATTTTATTTTAACAGGCAGTTCTCTTACAAAGCTCATGTTTTATAAGAAAATTGTAATTCAGTTGATCTCTGTGTTATGCATTATTATAAACTAATGATATTAGATTTAATTATTTTGGAAGAAAGCATCTAACAAAATGTTTTAAAGTATTTGTTTCAACTATTTATCAGTACAAAGTATTTAACAATAGGCAAATACAAATGAAGCATAATAAAGACAAAGAAAGTCATTGCATTTCTATAGCGTTTGGCTCCGTCGGATCGATTCGTGAGAACACCAAATGTTTTCAGGTAAATTCTACCAAGAAATGAACAATTGAATTGCTAAAACAGCAGAGTCCTATCATTGAGAAGTGTACGATCATGGTTACTAAGATGAGGATAATTGTTTTAGAAAATGATTTGTTATTCTTTCATGAAGGTCACGGAATTTCAGAGATCAATGAAGTCTATTTTACAAATGTTTGACTCAATAGCTTATCTCCATTTAATATTAACAGAAAAAATCCCTCAAATCAACTTCTGCCTAGTTAAGCGCAGCAGGGAGACTTTGATCATTAAGAGTAAATGAAGGACTGCAGCTAAAGTTTTCCTTTATCTCTTTTACCGCTTATGGGAATTGATATTATCCAGTTTTGCATCAGATCAATTTAATCAAAATTGAAGCTCGTTATAAATAGGCATTAAACTCAGTTGCTTAATGTTAAAACTAATTACCCAAAATAATACAAGCCCCATAAAATATATTCCAATAGTTTACATTACTGGATATTATCCATATGTATATGCCAAAAGTCCCACAACTCACTCACACACATATAATATATATATATATATATATTATATATATATATATTATATATATATATATATATATATATATATATATATATATATATATAAGGGTAAAGACCCCCTTCGGTCATGAATGACCATGGGATTGCACCTAGAAAGTTACCCTCCTAGACACAAGTCCGGGCAAGGTTGTTTATGGAAGACCAGCAGTCGCCCATGCATACCAGCCTCCCCTCTCCACGCCACCAGTGTTATCCAAATAATATATAATATATATATACACATGTATAATATTTGCATTTTAATATTTCCATATAAATTTGTAGAATTTGATTCAATAATTTTATTTATTTTATTTATGTGTGTCAAACATTTTTAGTAAGTAATATAATTTATAAAAAATAATGAGTAAATAATCTGAAATAGAATGGGTTAAAATACGTGTTTGCATTTAGGATTACGAAAACATTCAAAAATTATTAGCTGCATACCACACCCAATGAGATTGTCTTTAAGCAATAGAATTAATACAATGTCTTTACAAGGCATATGAGCCTTTCCAAAAACCGAAGCCAATGAAATTGATGTTAAATTATGCGATAAACGAAAATCCGACCAAAAATAATAACAAACAGAACTATTTCGATAGAAAAAATGACAGGTATTAAAAAAAGAAACCTACAAACTTCAAAGGTAATTACATTGCGTTCTATGGACGCTATCTTTTATTCAATGTCTGTGAATACTTGTTGATATCACCGGTTCGTAAATGACATTCTTTACTGACAGGCTAATTTTCTTTCGAAGATAGAGGATTACATGAGTTTCTACTAACTTCTGGTTTCTTTTCAAGTTGCAGTAACCATGGCCGTGTCAGCAGTATTATATCAAGAACGAAAAGTAGTAGTGAGATTATATACCAAACTCTACATGCATTTCAAATATTAAGAAGATTTGTCTTCATCTAAATAAACTAATACAAAATATTTCATTTGAATTCAAGATATGTACATTCGAAAGATTAGTATTCAGGAATTTTCATTTCAAAAGACTTACACAATTTTCGTATAGTTTTGTTTTATTGTTAAGCACATTTGGCGTCCAGAATGAAAAATTGTAAATGATATGCATAAAATCAGCTGTGTCTGTGTTTGATAACTTTTTCTTAATTTCGGAAAAAAAGAAATATTCTGTACTGGAGAAGAAAAACAATTAAACAATAACTATAATGATGATGATGATGATGATGATAGTAGTAGTAGTAGTAGTAATGATGATGATGATAATAATAATACCACGATCAAAAACAAAAATAACTCTTTTCAGTTTTTAAGGAAGCTGAAAAATACAAAAGAGAAGTCATAGTGCCTAAGAACTATGAATAAAAAGAAGAAACAACAAAAGCTGTAAAACAAGTGAAATTCAAACTAAAACTGGAACAGCAACGGAACGTGATAAAACAATGGCAAGAAAAGCCCCTGCTTTCACCTAGCCGAAAATGTCAACTACTGCAAGAAATGTCTCTCTGTATTTAGAAAAAGCTCCACCTGAGCAAAAGGCACACAAATTGTGTACAGTAACCGAGCAAGAATACCATAGGAGATCAGCATACGCGTAGACAACAATAATATACCTGACATCGATCTCCAGGCTAAAACTGAAAATATGACATCGTATTGCCAAATATTTATATTGTGCAAAAGGGAACTGAAAATATAACAATCTACATAGACGTAACTCATCAGTTTCTAGAATTAGATTATGCTGGTTAAGATTCTTGTCTACCTTCCTATTTGTATTTAGAACATACAGAATGATATATAACCATTTATGCTCGTGACAAGTTATTTAGAAGGATTATATATTTTTGCGGATTTTCAAATGGACATACTCAAAATGAAAGAACGTCAGAAAGCAGATTATCTTAGAAAATCGTAAAGGCGCCAGCGAGCTTTGAATAAGATAAATAGCTAAACATAATAACGAGTTTATCGAACTAATTCTGCCAAGAATTAGACAAAAATGATATAGAAATCAACGTGGAACCAGCAATATTTGAAAGGATAAGGATGATGCCATCAATCACTGTGCAAAGTCTCAAATGTAATACATTATCAATCGTGAAAGTTGATATCAACTTCAGAAATAGCTTAATCACTTCTCAAATCGCAGGATTGTAAAGTACATGTTAATAACAAGATTCCCAACCTCTGGTTGTAATACCTAACTAGCAAAATCAAAGTATGAGCGGAAATATTAAATAACATCTTTAAATAACTGGGAAATGCTCCTAGTACGTCAATCTAGTATGTTAAACTATGTTTCTCAAAGTTTCCCTCAACGAAATTCACTCACAACTTATTGATCCCATAATATATCCATATTTTTTTCCTGATTGCTTAGATGGATAGCATCACAATATGCTAAATGAAAGAGGCAATAGAAAGGTAATGTGTTTAATTTCATTTTTATTGGTTAAGGAATATTACGAAATTAAATATGTTGTATCGTGGACACCGTCATTTCCAACAGTTTTTGGAACAGTAAATATAAATAGGTGGAACACTACAAACTTTCTTGCTAAACTTACTACAATCCCATGTTGGCAAAAATGACTAAATTCGTGTCTGCTACTGACGCTCAGATGCACTGTCTATTCTTGCCACCCATTCTGGTATAATCAACATGAGCCTGTGATATATCTCCTAATTGACAACCTTCTGTATAATAGTCATCTATTAACATGGGTTAAAGTTCCAATGTAGTATCAAGATCTCAACGCTTTGAATTTCATGCTTCAAGATATAATGAACAATGAACAACTTTTTTAACGAGGGTGGTGGTGGTGATTATTAGTTACCAGTGGAGAATTCTCTTATTTTTTTCGTAGAGCTCAACGAATTTTGGTAAATGATGAAACTATCCTCAATTTGAAGTAAATGCTAAGTTTTGTATATTGATAATCCTGCTTGCAACTTTGCTTTATTACACATATCTTGACTTATCTTGTTCATACTTCTTCGCCGTTCTCTTCTATTTTTAAGGAGATTCTTTGCTTGGCAAGCATGTCTAAAACATTCACAGGTTACATCGTATACAAATCATAAAAATTTGTAGGTCCGACCTGGTGATAAAGCCATAATCTTAAAGAGGAGGCCTTTCCATGAAGGTTGGATAGCTTTCACCCTATCATAGGACTGGTATTTCTCCTAATTGTCTTTTCCTTTTTCGTCAAATCTTATTCAATGATTTCTATGTATAATGTTTAGGGAAGCTGCAATATATGATATTACTCGCTGCTAGATCATTGGTGATCTTTTATCCAGTGAGATTTTAGCTGATTCTGCGTGTTGAAGGAGGTTTTCTGGATTGAAAGCTGCTTGCTGAATGAGCATGTGAAGGAACCCGAATTCATGTGTTTGGGAAGCAATTTCTTATTATACAGCCTTCAACACAGCTCTCAGCTGATCCAAAGTGCCTGTAGTTTTCATGTCTAATGGATTGATCTTTCTGATTTACATCGCTCATTCTTGATCCCTTTCAAGCGATATTTTAGGAAATCATAGACTTTTAAATGTATGATTATTATAGATGTAGGAATGACTATATAATAAGACTTTTGCTCCCAATCACCTGGTTTCGGGTTCATTCCTACGGCATGGAACAATGGGGAAGTGTCTTCTACTTTGGCTCCGGTCCGACCATAGCCTAGTGAGTGGATTTGCTACGGAAATTGAAAAACGCCCGTCATATATACGTATATATATACATATATATATATACATATATATATATACATACATATATATATATATATACATATATAAAAGAGGATTTGAAAATGAAGAGGTCTCTTAAATATGTTTATTGACTTGACCGGTTTCACTTTTTTACAAAAAGATTATCAAAAGTAAAATTTAAAGCTTTGTGTAACCTTTGTTGTGTTACAAAATGGTTATCATAGTTGTATTGAAATTCAGTTATTCAGTCTTTGATAATAAAGAGAAAATGTTAAGAAATAGAATCTTTGACAATGATAAGAAAATGTTAAGGGGGACTTTTTTGTTTAAACAGTTTACATGTAAGTGTTCAAAATAGGTAGTCAAATAATTTTATAATAATTTTTTTTCAAGGCTTGAGCACCAATTGAAAAATTGAAATTTGATTGCAAAGAATTCAAAATTGATTGCAAAAATTTCAAATTTGATGGCAAAGAATCCAAACTAGATCGAAAACATCTATATATTTGACAGCATTGACAGATACGCACCAATGATGTAAGATTCATATATTTCATGTAACCACTTATAGGTAACTACGTGTCAAAAGAAGGAGCTACATAAACTGCAGAAATAAAACTGAAGGCTTCAACAATCGGTCAATGTTTTACTTAAATTTCTCTTTCTTCATCTCAAGCAAAAGTCAGCTTCATCAAAAACAAAACACAAACAATATATTCCCCAAATTGTATATATAAATTCAATGAATAAATTGAATAATTTCACTCACTCATTTTTATATGCTGTGGCTACAAGGCATCACATTGTCAGAGTTACTTGAACGCCGGAAAAAGTGCCATGCAATATTAGTTCTGTATCTGTGTTAGTTTCAAATCTCACTGCGTAAATTTTTGCCTTTTCGAAAGCACAAACAGCACAATATTTTGCAGAACTGAAAGAACGTGATGTTATATTCCATACTGTATTTATTCGGTAAAGATACCTTCTGAATTCCAATCCTGGTATAGTCCTCATGGGCGGTAGAATGTAATTGTTGTCCCAACAAGACCATCTAGCATCTTTGGTGGAATTATAGCATTAGGCTAAACAATACAAGATTATTTGAAAATCGTCATCTGAGTGTGCGAAGGATGAGCACAGAAACATGGTACTTATATATATTTATCCATTCTCCTATGTATATCTTTAAGACCAAGAACATATGTATACGCATATATATATGTGTATGTATGTATTGACGTATATATACGTGTATATATATATATATGTGTGTGTGTGTGCATACGTACAAACGTATGTACTTATGCGTGTATATATGCATGTACCCATACATGCATACATTACAATTGTTGTTCAGAAAATATCTAAATATTTAAATATATAAAGATCATAAGGAAGCTAAAACATAGAACAAAAAAAACGTAAAGGTATTTATTGCTGCAAAGCATTTCATTCAGAAATTGTGAAAAGAAATTATTTGAAGAATAATCTGTTATACATTAATATCTGGTTTATTTTTGTATTTCTTTTCCAAGGCAGGTTTATCAATAAGTGACATTTCAAAGAAATCATATCTTGTTGGTGCTTGAAATATAAACTCTGACAGATGTCATAACAAATAGATATATATATGAAGCTATAGTAAAAATTTAAGAGACAGACAAATAGAAACCTTTTATCGTTGAAGCGAAATTGATTAAATTTGAAATTACTAGAAATTGGTATCAAATCTATTAAAACCTATATTTGCATTCTACTGCTATACTATATTTTATATCGTATTCAACATACCTGTCTGTTTGTCTGTCTATCTATCTATCTATCTATCTATCTATCTATCTATCTATCTATCTATCTATCTATCTATCTATCTATCTATCTATCTATCTATCTATCTATCTATCTATCTATCTATTTATCTAATTATCTATCTATCTGTTTGTCTATCTATCGCACACTCGCATACTATTCAACACACACACACACACACGCACACACGCGCACACACACACAAATTTTTGTTTAAAGTGAAGGAATACACATAGTATATAGTTGAGTGTATATATTTGGCTTTACTCGATGATTCCCATTGCTTCTTCTCAGAGCTTCCGATTCCTGCCATATCTCTCAGGCATCACGATGATCAAGGGAATATAGCATTACATACATTTATCATTCACAGTATGTGAACTCGCTGAACTCTTTCACAACTTTTATAAAGACCAGTTGTTGCATTTACTGAACTATATCATATCCCTTAGAACATGGATTTTATACTTTTTAACAATCCACTCCTCTTGTATGCAACTTTAAAAGAAATAGAATACAGAAGAATTTCTATTGCAATATTGCATGCTCAAAACTTAAGTGATCAATAATTTCAAAACAAAAATTACATGAAAATTTAAATATTCAACAAGCTTTAAAGAGTACTGTACGTTCAAATTTTGGATAAATTTCAATACATAGAAATTTCTAAGTTCAATAAGTTATATAATAATAAGTTATGCCAGCAATTAGATATGATGACGATTTAAAAATATACCAACAAATATTGATACGCCCTATTGTGTTGTATGAAGTAGGATTGTACATCATATGCTTTACTCGTACGAAATGGAGCCGATATTGTGTTAAATATTTATTTTATGATATGTCATTGTTAATAGATGTTATGTGCCTTGTTAATATTAACTCATTTCTCGAATAGGAACAGGTATAATCAGATACTTTCTCAATGACTCCGACCAAAATTAGAGACATGTTTTTATTACTTACCTGAATATTATAATCTGATACTTTAAATTACATAATGATACGGTTTCTTTATTTTATATACTACGTCTCAACATTACATATAAGAACAGTATGCATTTCATTATTCATAGAGTATTAATAGAAATCAATAAGAAATAAATAATACAGAATCTATAGTGATCACTGATGATGTTAAGTATGACTGCCCAAATGTAAAAAAATGTGAATCTCTGAAATAACAAATAAGCTTTTACCCAACTTTCCCGAGAAAAAATAATGACATTGTAATACTTTTAAATGCATGATTTATTATACATTGGCTTTCACTGTCATTTGAAAATCATGTTTGTGGTTAGGAGACTTGTATCATATTTCATTTCAAGAATGTTGAAAGAGAATCAGTTTAGTATTTCTTTCCCCCGTCTTCGAATTAATTACAGTTTTTGCAGTCATGTTTGAAAAGGGCATTACCAGTGGACATGAGTTTGAATATTCTGTTTATTAAGGGTAAGAGAGAAAAACAGAGTAACAAGTGTGTTACATTTTCCTTTGTAGTTATCTCCAAAAATGTAAGTTACAAAATGTATGGTACTTAAATGTGTGTTTTATGTGTTGAGATTAAAAATAAAACAACTGTTTTAAATGTATTTGATTGCAGTGTGACATACTGTAATAAAGACCTATGTAGTCTGTAAAGAGGAAGAATAATAATAATAATAATAATAATAAGAAGAAGAAGAAGAAGAAAAAGAAGAAGAGGAAGATGAAGAATATAATGATTATGATGATGATGACGATGATGGTGGTAGCGACTGTTATGATGGAGAGCAATATAAAAATAATAATGTATCACTATTCCCTCTATAAACAAAATGAGTTCTATCGCTCAGTTATATTTTGATAGATGCACTGACTGGCTGGCAACAGGTGAGACAATATACTAATCTATTTTGATATTAACAAGGTACATCTATTTTCGGTTATACATACTTGCATGAACATAAAACCACAAACAACACACACATATAACCTGTCTGTCGTTTATACACACATATAATGTATAATTGCTAATGAAAATATTTGTTCTTATTGTTGTTTGTCATTAAGCAATGCTTTAGTCAAGAGAAACGTTAATGATTATAATACCACAACCTGGTATAATTTAAAACATGGCAGTATTGTCTATATTTATCACAGTGAAAGCGTTCCACAATCGTCCAATTAAATTATGCCAGTAAATTCTATTAAACTTTCAAAATGAAATGTATTTCAACAATTAAAATAAATACTGTCTGTATACACTTTATATATATATAAATACATACGTATTGATACATATATTTATATATATATATGCATATACACACACATATATATATATGAATATATATATATATATATATATATATATATATTATATATATATATTATATATATATATATATATATATATATATATATATATATTATATATAATATATATATATATATATTATATATATATATATATGTATGAATATATTATTTTCAGAAGGAAAATATTTAGTTATATTAGTTATATCAGAGTTTCAAACACATGCGCGCGCGCATACACTCGCCTTCACGTACACATACACGCATGCTATCAGCCCACCCGACACACGTATATATATAAATCTGGATGATTATTTGTATAGTATTTCTTTTCCGTTTCGAGAATATATAGCTATTGATATATCCTGTACATGTTTTCTATATTTTCTTTCGAAATTATTTCGACACTAATTGCCTATAGCAGCTTCAAATAAACATGGTCAAGTTTTACCTAATTTGTAATTAAACAATTTTACGAAAAAGGATATAAAATAAATTACATTGTATCTAGATAGTTGCTTTCAGGTAGAAGCGCTTTGATATCTTTTTTGTTTGTATCCAAACCTTCCATGCAAACTTTCAGTGAAAATAAATGGCATGCATTGGTGTGAGATGAAAAAGTAGGTTTCTACTTTTCTCGATACCTTATTTCTGATATCTTCTTTCCAGAATTCTATTGCAAGCGAGAATTTGTAGATTTTCATTACCTTTAAATCATCCTCTATTTACGGTACTACTGCTCCACAGCAGATGGTTCTGCAAGGAAAGCTATATCTGACTCCATCGATCATGAATGTAGTTACAAGAAACGTGAAGTAGGATCTGACTTTTACAAGTTCCCAAACATGCTTCGGAAATTATGAAACGATTGAAGTAATTTATCTTCATAGACTTCCAATTCGTAACTTTTATTTTATTATCCGGGGATGAATTTACTCTCTTTGTTGAAATAACTGAATATCTTTTGACAAGTAAAACTCTTTGAAAAAAGTTACACCCTACTCTGAAGGTTAACATGAATACGAAAAGCATTCAACCGCTTGTTTCTCAATATAAGAGTTCGTAGATAATTCATTATATTAGTAACATATTTTCCACCCGCTTATCATTTCCCGGTCAATTGATTATAGGATATTCTTTGTTTTTTCACAGGAAATTGGTTATATTCAAGACGTTGCTGGTTGAAATACCCGATACAATGAAATGCGGACATCACTGGGTTCATGTGCGCGTTTTTCACTGCCGGCACGTTGCCCCATTTACGTTTATGAAATTGACAATTTCAATTATAGATTTCAATTCTTCACGGTGGTTGTGATGAATAATGCTATGAAAGCCGTGATCACTTTAATTGAGTGTAATTAATATTTCAGTTTGTGTCACTATTGTAGTTACTCCATTGGATACAACATAAAGACATTAATTTAGCATTTATTAAATTCTACACGACATTGCAGACACCTAGCTAATTTATTTAAGGCATTTCAGCCCAACAGCACTTCTCTTGAAATTACATTACAAGAAAGAAAACGAACAAGTATTGTCAGTTGTGGAGAATTCCTCAAAACATTTTGCAGTTTGCCAGCAAAATTAGCACTGGTTTGGGAAATATGCCTTTCAGTAGTATGGTATGTAACTGGCGTTCATGGGATCTACGTCTGCAACAACTTCAGTTTCATTCTAAACAAATTTGTCCTCAAAAAATGCATGTTTAACACGAGCAATATATCAGTAGTGTGTCTGCTGACTACTTAGTGTTGATTCAATTTTTTTTTAAATTTGGAGTAATGAGGGTAATTATATATTGTTATAAGTTGTTGGCCTTTTAATCACTAAGTAACACAAAACAAATGATACCGAAAATTCGCTGTTTTTAAAGATGACTCTAAATGTTTTTCCAGTAATATTTCTATTTTCATCTTCATGCTTTCCTTTCTTTCAATTAGATAACATCATCAATGCAGAAAAAATGTTGTATTCCCGCAGTGTATCAGCGAAATTGCACATGGGTATTTGAAGCGAATCAGAGAAGCTTCACATTTCACTGTTTTATATTAACTTTCGACTTCTTTCATACAGGTTTTAAAGGTATTTCTTTATGTTTTCAATGTTTCTCACAAATGTTTCAGAAAAAAAGGTAAACGAGAGAGCTAGATAAATGACTAGATCAAAGTTATGTATTTATTTTAATCTAATATTATTATTCAGTTTCATCTTGGAAATGTTTAACAAAAAACAAGGAGTAGGGTATTTGATGTGTGCATCATGATTTTATAAGGACATTTTAAGACCTATCTTATGGCATCTTCAATGTACGTATGTATTTTTATGCATACGAGCAAAACGCCCCCCGTCCGATGGACGGTGCTGAGTTGTCAAACACTTAAACCAAATTTTCTCAAAACAACTTGTCCGACCGTCCCATACGCATCCCCTTTGAGAAACACTGATTTAGAAAAGATCCATTAAGAAATATTTGTTGTGAAAATCCGCATTTAGTCCATTCACTCTTCTGTATTAGATGTTTATTGTAATTCCTCAACAACGTTCCAGCGATGATCATCTTCATTTGTTGTATCTACATAGTCGTATGAATCGTTGCTGTTTAATTCATGTGGCTTGAAAGAAAAAATGGCTGCTAGTTCTAGTCTGAAATCAACTACATTGAATTTTTATTATATCGCTGTTAATTCGTATTGTATGAAGTGGAAAAAGTAGAGAATTAATCTCATTTAAGGAACATTCGGACGCAAATACGGCAAATGTTTAAAAAAATTTTGTTTATTTTAACAAGTTATATGTCTTCCCAAGACTTGTAGTTTAGTCTTATAATCTTGAATGGGATAGTAAGGGATGAGATCAATGTACATGAGCTTATTTATTACTATAATTTATTATGTCTCATTGTACTAATATCAAATATCATTGCATTCAGTTTTACCATGTGCAAATGTGAATTTACGAACAAATGTATTCGAATCAAATACTCATTCCCAAACGTCTGCACACCTTTTAAAAGCGACATACCTAGATATGATTTGGCCACTGGCTTCCACCTCCATGGATTCTTCCGAGGAATTAGGGTGGTAGAAGCAAGATTTTAGCACTCATCTACAATATTGCAGCTGACTGTGAGAGAGAGGGAGGAAGAGAGAGAAAGAGAGAGAGAGAAGGTGGTGGTGGTGGTGGTGGTGGTAAAACAAAAACGATCACAGTACTTCATGGTAAATTATTTATTGACTGCGGAATGATAAAATGTAAACTTGACATCAGTAGGATTTGAACTTAGTAACCTGAGAGCGAGAACAAATACCTCGGAATACTCTGACTCTCTTCCAGATCATGGATATCACGTAAATTAAATAAGTAAAATTTATTTCATTTCTTCTTCTTTATCATCATAATTATTACTGCTGTCCCCATCTCTTACTACTGCCGTAACCCTTAGCCTTAATAAAATAAACAGTATCACCGCCACCACCAGCCACCACGACCACCATTATCATCATCAACAACAACAACAATAATTACAAAAACGGTGATGTAATCTCGTTTGAAGACTTACTTCCAGAAGTTATTCTAATTCACTCACCTTTACGTAATCCATAAATATGAGATAAAAGAGTTAATCACATTAAAACGTTAGATTTAATTTTCCTCAACAATTCATTTAAGAATATTTCTGAAGTTAAGTGCGTGTGTTAATTAAGTCTCCATTATTCTTTCAAAGAAACTTTGAAAATGAAACATTGCACCTGTGACACTATTTCCAATGAACTTGATAAACAATCAGTTTTCCTTTTTAAAAAAAATTGCATCAGAGAGTCGTTTCAGCCAAAGTTTACTGTTACTCTGCCACACAGTTAATAGTCTGTCAGTTGATGCTGGAAAGGCCAAAGTTTCTTTTCTTTAATTCATAATAGGAAAAGCATGATGTCATCATTAAAATTATTTAAGTGACTACACTGGTCTACTGTGTCTACAAAGTCGTACAGCAAGTATAGCTGCTAAATTTTCAAAAGAAAATTATCTAATTAGCTGGCTGTAAAGTTTCATATGGTCTGAGAATATATAGCAAAATATCACTCCAAAATACTCTTCTTGCCACAACACTGTAACGTAGTTATCTAAAGTTGCTAGAAGCTATTTTAATTTACTGGCTAACTAATGATACGCTAATTCGGTAGTGATTTGATTGAAGGAGGATTTCCGAAAGTCTGAATACTCGCACATTAATTCTTAACTGAATGTTCTTTGTCCTCCTAATCAACTGACAGAGGAGCTTACATAGAATGATGCGTGGACCTTAACAATATTCAACCTGGTATATATATTGGTAGCGAAATGACTTGAATTCCTGAACTTATTCGTATCATTTGTACAAAATTACGTGGCTTCGTACTCTGTAATTGGTTAACTTATGGCAGATATAGCTACTTACCTTATTTCACCTTACCATTTGTACTGACTGTAAATATTTTATTGCGTCATAATAGATGAAAAGTAAAATAGAATCTGAGTTAATTTGATCTCGTAACTTTTACTTTCTCTTCACATTCTGTCTTACTAGCACCAGTGGTATTTCTTACACGTTTGCGGCAAAAGAATAAACTTACGATGTTAGACTTTTAAGTGATTAAAATAAATTTTGTTAATTGTTGGTGGATATAAAATGAGATATTGTGATTATCAAAACTCTAATTTCTTTTCACATGTGAGTTGAACTATATTGATTTCGTACTAGCATTGAACTGCTTTATTCCTGTGAAAGAGGTAGAATAGCTACCACTCACAGTTTCAAGTGATTTGATACGATCCATTTCAAGAAAATAAAAGTCACTCTAGTAATGCTGATAAAATTCTAGATGATCATATATCATCGCAATATAAGTAACATGACTTCACTAAGTATTCATTACCACTATATTTAGCGTCAATCCATGAATAAAACAGAACATATTTTCTCCGTAAATCTCCAGAATAATCATGTATACTTAATTACATTTCAGTCACAATTTGATTACGATGAATAAAAGGAATCACATCGAGAACATGAACATGATTTTCACTGAATCACTTACTTATTAGAAATATCATGTTGTAAATATGTATGTTATTATTTAGTTTTACTTCAAGATTTCTTGCAAATAGGTAAAGAGCCGGCTCCTTCATTGGGAATACAACAACAGGGTATTTTTGTATATATGTATATATATGTGCAGATTTGTATATTTTGTTTAATATATGTAATCTCATGTATATAGTTGTATATCTAGACATGTTCATATATATAATTAAATGATAAATATCTCGAACGTTTTATGGATTTTACAGCTCCAGTGATGGTGTGGTTCTCTACTCTTCGAATCGGCTTTCTCATTTCTGGTTTAGAGAAGCCTAATTTCTCAAGATTGGTATTTAGTCTGCGTGTTACATATCCCAGGCCCCAGTAATTACATATATAAACTTGAATTTGTAATATGAATAAAGTAACTGAAAATTTCTCAATAGTGCAATGTAGGAATTTTATTTTTCGTTACTCTTTAGCTTTATGTTAACATCTGCCGGGCAGATAATTTCCATAACTGTACTCAATTTTTCTTCTCTATCCCGAATCATTATATCAGGTCTGTTGTGCTTACATTTTATTGGGATTTTCACTTGGACATTTCACCAGTAACACTTGTTATAAGTGTCTATGTAAGTATGTATGCATGTATATATGTATGTATGTGTGACTGCATGCATGTCAGTAATTGTGTGAATTTATGTATGTATATATCTGCGTGTGTGTGCACATATATGTATGTAAGGTGTGTATATGCGAGCGTGTCTGATTTTGCATACCGTTGGAAACCGGTACTTTGTCTATTTATGCCAAAGGGTAATTTAACGGGTTACTAACTATTTATAGACAAATCTTGTACTGGGAAGGATTTCTCCGTTTAAAATCCTAGATGATATAAGTTGACATGGACCCAGTCCAGTGAATGGAGACAGAAAGGTAATTAGAACGGATCTACGTATATATGAATACGATGTGTTGAAAAGAATGGACTTACCTAAGTAAAAGAATTTTTAATTTGAAAAAAGGAAAAACTGGAACAAAAATATGGTAATGTAAACTTTGCGAAAAAAGGTTGGGAAAAGACTGAAAAAATGTATATATGTAGACGTTTTTATGAAAAAGAGAAAACACGTTCTAAATGTAACTACTCGACTTCGGGGGTCAAGTGGGCATCGCGCCTCATTGTATCATCTTTTCATAATTCATTTGTTTCTTCTAATTTTGCTTCTCTTAAATTTCTATTTTATAATTTTAGTTCCTCGATTCTATGTTATGTTGCGTTATGTATTGTCTGTATGTGTTACATATATTTCGATGTACGCCTATAATAAGTAATGTTCGTAGTTTGAACATCAAATCAAGTAAATAAGCTAAATATGTACATTGAAATTATAGAAAGTGTTATTTCTTTATAGATTTGGTATTGTCATAGAGATTGACATGTCAATTGACAAACACTGAGATTTATGTAATCTATTTACCTTCTCCCTCGAAATTACTGGATTTGTGCCAAAATTTTAAATCAATAATTCATACAAATATCACTATTTCAGCCAAAAGATTTACGCTGCAAAGTTTTCTCTAAGTTGGTGAAGACCTTTATTGTCGAAAAGCTTGTATGGAAAGCGATATAAAAATTCGAATTTGTTATAACTTCTATTGAAACTCACCTAATCGATTCATCTGTGTGAAACCAATAGAACGTAATGTATGTATACTGGCATGAAAACTACAAGAGGCCTTCAGAAATTTATTTAAACATGAAATAAGACAAAATAAACACCAACGATTCATTAGATAATTCTTATTGCAGGTAGCTGATAATGCTATGACAGGATGAATCTGAATAGAAGGCAATCATTTATATATCAAACAATGTATGTTTATGATGCCACGATCTCTTTGCAAAAACACTATTTTCCCCCTACACTTTCGTATATACACTGTCGCAGTCATTCTCACTCAATTACTTTTTGTCGTAATTGAGTATGGAAGCTTTTGGTGATCTCTTTCATGTTAGATTTCAATGCTTAGGGTTTTTATATATAAATCTGCAGCTTCTCACGTTTCACCTTCTTGCATCCATATCTGAATGTCGTAAGTACCAGCGACCACAAGTATTTTCTTTAATCTATATCAACTGCATTTAGAAACACAGTGAGAATAAGAATTTAAAAAACTGAAAAGTATAAATGGATTCCAGCTGCCTAATGGCTGAAAAACTTGCCTTTAGGCCGTATGTCAATCTAGGTAATATTTATGGTCATTGCTACGCATTCGAACTGCTTTACATTTAATTTGATATTTATTCTTCTTATTGTTGGAAAGTTTCAGATGAATAAGACGATAATTTTACACAATTCTAACCACGTGATCGTTTTTCTCATTCACATTATCAAAGATCGTGACAATTTAGAGAATTTATCCCTGACATTACAACATAGAAACGCAATGAAAACAGAGAAAGTTGCATGTTGAACCAAACATAAAAAGGCCCCATTCTTTTTGCTCATAACATAGAGGATACGGAAACGAGTGGACCGAGTGTCTTCATGGCTGAACATTAGAAATCTTTTAAAATGGGAACTAGTCTAATGCTGTATAGAGTCGATTTTAAATATATCAAAAGACAAATAAAGCAACAGCATAACCAATATTAGATATTTTCACAAGCATTATATATCAATAGATTTTTACAATTCAAAATTAGTCGTAGGCTCTGCAAACTGACTTTCTCTATTACTAATACTGCTATACTGCAGATTTTTCTTTTCCTCTTCTTTCAGATAAGGGCTGCTGCTGCTACTACTACTATTACTACTACTACTACTACTACTACTACTACTACTACTACTGCTGCTACTACTGCTGCTACTACTACTACTACTACTACTACCACCACCACCACCACCACCACCACCACCACCACCACCACCACCACCACCACCACCACTACTACTACTACTACTACTACTACTACTACTACTTCTACTGTTGCTGGTGCTGATGTTTCTGTTGCTGCTTATATAGCTACTGCTGTTGCCAGTACGGCAAACTTGAAATGTGGTTAATGACAATGCCGAAAGAATATACTTGGTTCTGTTATTCTGTCATTAAGATGCTAGAAAATATAGTCTTGATGGCGTAGAACACAACGAGATAATGTCAGATACTTTCAAGTCCCAAGTGTTGCAAAAAATAAAGAAAAAAAACAAAACGATAAATAAACCTAGAAAAGGAAATAACATTAGTTAACAAAGAAAAATATAAAAGAATCACCTGATAATTGTGATGACAAAAATGTTGTTGATAATAGTTGTATTGATAGTAATGATAACGGTGATGGTGATAACTATGGTGACATATGTGATTGCAATAATATGATGATGATGATGATGATGATGATGATAAGACGCTGGCCAAGATGACGACGATGATGGTGATAATGCTTATACTAGTAATAGTGACGATGAAGATGATAACAATGATGTTGATGATGATGATGATGATGGTGATTGTGATTACAATATGGACGAAGATAAGGATGATGCTAATGACACTGATGCTAATGATGCTAATTGTGATAATATCGATGATGACGATGTCATTATGAGGCGAGGAACATAATGATTGTGGGGATGGAGAGCATCATCACGATGACAACAGAATGGAGATTATGAAACTTCCAATGATGAACATAATGATGGTGATCAAGCGAATGCTGTCACTGCTGGTGATAATGATGCTCATATGCAAAAATACAGAATAGTGTAGGTGCAAAGCAAAGGTGGTATTTTACAGAGCATTTAGCGATCATAGCATTGATGGAGATACACTAGGTCAGGAGATAATTTAACATTATATAACATAGTTCACACGACAACCTTGCATTCATACGTAACTGGAAATACTATGTCATTTAGTCATTCAAATAGAAATCCGATCATTTTATACTCCAGTATAAAAAAACATGCCAGCAAAAGCAATCATGTAAAAGATCTAAAAGAAGGTTACTTTTGCGTGCTGTTTTGTTAGCTTTGTAGCAGGTGGTACAGAAAGGCAAGGCACCTATTGCCGTATCGACAATATCTGGGCATAAGTCTATGTATATCTGGTAGTATGTAAGTGTTTATGTATGTACGAGTGCATATAGATAGATAGATAGATAGATAGATAGATAGATAGATAGATAGATAGATAGATAGATAGATAGATATAGACAGATGGATATAGATATAGATAAAGATATAGATATATATATATATATACAATAAACTAAGCAGAGAGATACAATTGAGACAATGCAATAATTTATTTATATTATAATATAACATTGTATGAATATAATATACTATAACATAAACAATTACTAAAAAAAACCCAAAATGCTAAGAATTTGTTTCGACTTCTATACAGTTTTTGATATATATATATATATAATTTATTTACCTCATATAAGTCTCATCAGAGTTAATGATTTGAAGATAGATGAAATTTCGTGTGAAAGGAAGGCTCGATTGTAAAAATTTATTCAAATACCTATGTATTATGGGCGTGAGCGTTAGCCACTTAACTACATATCAATTACAAATAAAAACAACACCATTATATCGCATAAAATAATTTAGAATCTACACCTATCGAAATATATTTCTATATATCTCAAGTAATATTAATCCAAATATTAATGTGTGTATGTGTACATGTATATATATATATATATATATATATATATATATATATATATATATATATATATATATGTATGTATGTATATATATATATATATATATGTATCTTTTTATATGTATATATAAGAGTATATATGTATGTATATATATATGTCTATGTGTGTGTATGGATATCTTTAAGTTTTATCACCTTTATTTAATAATGTAGAATTTGAAAAATTAATTTTTAGTGTATTAATTCAGAATTTCCAATCTTTTTAGTGCATATTCTTATAGTTACTGTAAAATACACCATTATATTAGTAACTTAATAAATAATTGTATGTATAAATACATTTATTTAATTTATTAATTAATTGTTGATAATTATAACATTATTAATAATTATTTTATTCTTTTATTTGTTTCAGTCATTTGACTGCGGCCATGCTGGAGCACCGCATTTAGTTGAACAAATCCACACCAGGACTAATTATTTGTAAGCCCAGTATTTATTCTATCGATGTCTTTTACCGAACCGTGAAGGTACGGGGACGCAAACACACCACCATCGGTTGTCAAGCGATGTTGGGGGACAAACACAGACACATACAAATATATATATATATATATACATATATATATATGTATATATATATATATATATATATATAATACATATATATATATATATAATATATATATATATACATATATATACATATATATATGCGTGTGTGTGTGTGTATACATATATACGACTGGCTTCTTTCAGTTTCCGCCGACCAAATCCTCTCACAAGGCTTTGGTCGATCCGAGGCTATAGTAGAAGGCACTTGCCCAGAGTTGAGAGTAGTGGTGGAGGGAAGACCACCAACCTGTCATCAATGTTGAGAGCTCAGCGCAGAAGAGTCCTTTAAAGAAAAGGAAGGAGATGGAACGGAAGGTTCATATTTTTCACTGCATGAGATTACAACAGACCCAACAACAAAGTAAACCATCACAGAAAACCAAGTTCCACCACAGGGACCAGCAACCCCAAAACATGCAAAAAATCAAGTGGCAAATAGAACATATGAAAAAAGCACTGAAATTGAAAGAAAAATCACCAAATTCAAATCGGCGATAAGAGTGAAACTAGCAATGGAGCATTACCCGGAGAGCACGAAGACAATGAAAGAATGGTTCGGAAACAGGATGGACTCAATGGGTGCAAGAGTAGAATTCGACGACTTACCACCAATCATAGACTAAAAAAATTTATTGTATTGCCATATATAAAATGGTAAACCGTAAGTAAGCATTTAAATTTAAAGACTGTACACAAGATGCTAGAAGAAAAAAAGGGGGGAATAGAGGAAGAAAATCGATATAAAACTTTACGTTAAAACATTTGTTCGAGAATGGGGCTTAATGCAGCCATTTGATCCTCATTGATAATTATTCATCCTTCATTCATTCGTTTTATGTTTTTGTCCCCACTGTGGTGTTCTGTCTGTCTTTGTGCTGTCCCCTCTGTGTCATGGCGTGTGTGCCTAATAAAAGAAATTAGTCGTCTCTATACTTGTTTTACTATGTATACTGTATACCGAAGTGGGCATAAGAACAGTCCGACATTTTAAAGATTATAACACACACACACAGGCATATATATATATATATAATATATATATATATATATATATATACAGATACACATACATATATATATATATATATACAGATACACAAACACGCGCACACACTCTCTCTCACACACACAAACGCACTCAATCAAGCCCACACATTGTATAAAGCAATCATTATATGAAGTTTAGAAAAGAGTTGTGTAATTTCGATATACAGTTTTGTTTCCTAATGAAAGAAAATATTTCGTTATTCTCTGAGTTTTCCACCTGATTTGCTTTCTCTAAAATAGTTTAAGTAATATTGAACGGTTTGAGCTAAAAAGAAGTTTTTACTTACAATATTCTAACAACATTTTCAGGAGAAAAGCTTTGAAATCATCCAACTTCTGTACTAAACAACTAAACAGTAATAAAAAACTACTTTGAAGGATTAGTAGCAAGCACTACAACATGTAAGTGAATAGAGCTGATAATAGAATAGTTATCTTTCACATTTAATAAACTAGATATCATTTTTCAGATTTAATAAAATATTTATCTTTCATATTTAACAAAAGTCAAGCCGTCATATTCGCTATAATTTGTTGAGAATTTGGATTGTTTTATCAACTTACTAATGTCATTTTATTTTATCAACATAAATACTCTTTATATACAAATAATGAGTATCTGTGTTGATAAAGAGCACGTCATTCCACAGCATACCAAATAGATACATAACATTTATTATCCAAGATACATAAATTAAAATGCACGATTCTCAGGAATCGACGGATGGTTTTGCCGAACAAATCTTTATTTTTTTCCATATATTTCAATAGCGTTTTCATGTTTAGCACATAAAAAAAAATTGAAATTCATTCTTCAACTTAAAAAATTTATTGACTAATAAAAAGTAGATGTGTAATAACAGTGGACCATATAATGGTAAATATAAATCTGCTTTCCAAATACCACATCAATTTGTTTTGTTGAATTCTTAAACCATTTGCTGCGATTGCCAAGAAAGAATAAATAAAAAAATATATATATATCCTACCGTATATAACGGAGCTGCGCGCCCATGCACACATGTATATTTATCCTCAGACTTTCTCACACAAAGCTCATCATTACTTCATAAGACTCACCACATCACGTAAAATCTCCAATCATTGATTTTCCTGTTTGTCAAACTGAAAATCTTTATGTCCGAATGTCATAGGAAAGACTGGCAGGGAAATATGTTTTCTATAACATATGCGTGTTTATACACAAGATGCGCGCGCTCGAACAAACGCAGATATTCAATAGAAATCAGTAGTTCGATAGTATAGTTTTCTTGTGAATTTCCTTGAAGTTATTGAATCGGAGTATGACCTGCAGAATGACATTACTGCACATGCAGAGTATCACTCCCAAACTTACACCTGCGCCTCCAAAATGTCTTCCCATAGCCTTTCTGCTTTACAATAAACAAAATAACGTAACGATTTATTGAATATATTATCAATAAAAATAGATACACGCGTTTGTCATATAAAATGTGTAACCTTACTGTCATATTAACGATGAGGAAAGAATGTATATGGCCGTGATACCAGGGCGTTTATATCTCCAGCCAACGTTTTATGTATACATCACCTATACATCAAAATATACTGTATACTCTATTCCAAATAAAAGATGGGTATATTGCAGGTGTAAAATACAAGTAACAATATGCGCCCAAATTTATAAAAGTATATGAAAATACAATGTATGCTTACATGTTTACGCACACTACTACACGATTCCATGTTTCCTACATACGTACATAAATACTATTTGCATCACTTTCCTTACAAGTTCTAATAGCTCTATTATACTATAATGTAACATGGGTTCGGCATTTAATATAAGAATGAGCATTTCAACACTTAAGTAATTATCTACTGTCTATTCATTCATAATTCGTTTATGTATTTGGGTTGCAAGGTTCTTAGTGTGATTTCGTGCGTTGAAACAACTTTTGTGTCGTGGGAGAATCATTACGCTAATAATGATAATAATAATAATAATAATAATAATAATAATAATAATAATAATAATAATAATAATAATAATAAGACTGCTCTGACAGTTCGGTGGTCGAAAGCCATAGAAACACTAATATGGGCCAGTTTAGCAACGGGGAAAAATAACTCTCAAAGACTGGAACATCTACAATACCTCGTGAGTATTTGAAATTCTCTTCAAAGTGGGTTAAGAAATTTACAAATTTACATATCTGCAGCTTTCAAACATACATCCGATCGGCTTTAAAAACTTTGATACCCACAATTGCCTCTGTAAACATCCTTTTTTTTCTTCTCTCTAAAAACATCACGCTTTTCTTTTTGTGGACTTGCAAAACCCTAAAACTTTCTATGAAAATCTGACTTTTCTTTGCTTCCTCCCTGAATATTCAAATAAAAATGTAAACATATACCTTTTATTGCAAAAACACACCTGTTCTTGTAACTGGACATACAAACATCTCTAGAGGGGTCAACTTCAACCTCCACAATATTACCTTACACGAAATATACAAACACTTTTTATTGCAATAACACAAACGCACATGGAAAAAATGATGATGCTAAGATTCTCTCTGGTCGAACACAGCTTCTCTATTCACAAATAATACAGAACAGCCTTTCAAAATAAGTTAAGAAAATTTACAAATTTACATATCTACAGTTTTCAATCATACATTCGACCAGCTTTAAAAACTTTGATACCCACAACTGCCTCTGTAAACATCCTTTTTTTTCTTCTCTCTAAAAACATCACGCTTTTCTTTTTGTGGACTTACAAAACCCTAAAACTTTCTATGAAAATCTGACTTTTCTTTGCTTCCTCCCTGAATATTCAAATATAAATGTAAACATATACCTTTTATTGTAAAAACACACCTGTTCTTGTAACTGGACATACAAACATCTCTAGAGGGGTCAGCTTCAACCTCCACAATATTACCTTACACGAAATATACAAACACTTTCTATTGCAATGACACAAACGCACATGGAAAAAAAAATGATGATGCTAAGATTCTCTCTGGTCGAACACAACTTCTCTATTCACAAACAATACAGAACAGCCCTTCCTTAATTTTTCTTAAGCCTAATAGTAGTAAACATCTGAACTTATTTTGACCGATAGCACCCCACCTAAAAAGAAAAATATCACTGATGGTGATGGTGATGATGGTGATGATGATAATAATGATAGTAATAGTTCTGATAATCTATCTATCTATCTACACACACACACACACTCAAAGAATTCAACAAACACAAACCTCACCTGGGCTCTATTGTTAACCAAATATGAAAGTATTATTTGACAGGCAAGAACTCTGGCGTTGAAGACAGTCAGCCAGCCAACCACCAAGCCAGCCAACCACCAAGCCAGCCAACGAGACAGACAGACACTACTGTGATGGTGATAATGATAAAAAAAAACAAAAATAAAAATAATAAGATGCTGCTGTGACTACACATAAAACAATATCATTGATGATGATGGTGGTGATGGTGATGGTGATGATGATGATGATGATGATAATGATGGTGGTGATAATGGTGGTAGTGATAATGATGGTGATGATAATAACAATAATAAGCCGATTACGGCTGCTATAATGGTACGATTATAATTGTAACGGCAATGATGGCCGTCTCCCCACGAGCCAATCAAAGCTAAAAAATGATAACATTATCGTAGCACCAAAATGTTTTTGGAAACTAAAAGGAAAACTAAATCAGTATACCAAATCGCTTGTCCTATGGTTAATCTGGAAGCGCGTCCCCCAGAGAAGAGCCAGCCTGGGATCGAAAAGTCATCAACTGGCACAAACTCTTCTCCGAATACGGACATGGATGGTCACTTGAACGGGAAATCCCCCACTCGAGCCCTCCAAGTTCATCACCACAACCACCACAGAAAGAAAAATGTAAGCGGAACAAATGGACCCGAGAAGAGTATAAAGAAGTAATATACGCTTATTACTATGCATTAGGTAGGCCATCTCAAGAGAGACACACCGCAAACTCTTACAGTATATGGAGAACACGGAATCAAGACAGTAGGCCCTATTTGGACGAGAACAAATTAGCAAATGTGAGGAGGGATATCCTTAGAAATAACAGACTCACAGACAGTGAAATAAACGCGATCAAGCACGCAACGGAAAATGACATAAATATAAGACACAAAGGAAATGAAGAATCAGATGAACAGTATAGCCCGCCACGAGGCTTAATTGAAAGACTGCCATCTGACCAAAGTACGCAAAGGCATGAAGATACAAGAAATTCTATTGTACCTGTTAAAGATAGCCAGGAAAACGAAAAAAGAACAGTAACTGAAGATCTCGCATTTGCTGAAGAACACAGAGAGTCTATGGCAGAAATGAGGCACAAAATCCTGAATACGCTTGAAGTTGTAAGACATACAAGTATGAATGATAGAGAACCACTTCATAAACTCTCAAATACAAACCAAAATAAAAAACAAATCCAAATTGGCAACTACGTAACAAATGAAATAATACGAGAATTAAAACCTGATTTTACTGAGTTAAATGAAATTATTTACGCTTCTGCTAGGGCAACTGAAACCAGCTGTATGCCCCCGAAAAAACAAAGAAAACAAAACCTGGGAAGAAATCAAACCTGGAGAAGTAAAATTGAAAAAGAGATTGAATTTATGAGAGGGGAAATATCAATATTAAATGAACTAATATGTGGAAATGATGTAAGATCCAGAACAGGAAGAAAGATGAAGACAAAATTTGGATCCTCACCAAGAGAAGAACTGATATCAATAAAAGAAACGCTGAAACAAAAAGTCCAAGCAAAAGCCCAAAGAATACGAAGATTTGAGAAGAGAAACAAGTTTTACAAGCAAAATAAGCTGTTCACATCCAATGCCAAAAAATTCTACAGAGAAATAGGGAAGGAGAAAGTAACCGTTAAAGACCCCCCTCCCATGGAAGAAGTTCAAGACTTTTGGAAAAGGATTTGGAGTGACAAGAAGACGTACAACATAAATGCAGACTGGATTATACAAACTAAAGGATCCTACCAAAATTTACAACAACAATAGTAGACCTAAGAAAGGCACTCACGAAGGCCCATAATTGGAAATCCCCCGGTAAAGATAGGGTGCCGAATTTCTGGCTCGCATCGCTCCCATCCGCACACGGTAAGCTAGTTCAGCTGCTCAATGGAATTATGAGAGACCCAAAGAAAACACCTGAATGGTTAGCAAGTGGCATTACTTACCTACTCCCAAAGAATAACGAAACCAACCCTCCAAAAAACTATCGGCCTATAACCTGTCTATCCACCACGTATAAAATCCTAACATCTATCCTGGCGGAGAAAACTTATGCATTCATGGAGAAGAACGATATTTTCCCCATTGAACAAAAAGGCTGCCGCCGAGGCTCTTACGGATGCAAAGATCAACTGCTAACCAATCGTATGATCCTTGAGAACTGTCACAACAAGCGCAGAAATCTCAGCACCGCATGGATTGACTATAAAAAGGCCTTCGACAGTATACCGCATCCATGGATCTTGAGATCGCTGGACATCTTCAAAATTTCCCCTGTGATTTCAAACTTCCTGAAGCACAATATGTCGTTGTGGAATACGAATCTCCAATTATACCACTCTAATGGAGTACTTGCCTCAGAAAATATAAACATCAACTGTGGAATTTTTCAAGGTGACTCACTTTCACCTTTAATATTCTGTATAGCCCTAATACCCCTTACAAGTGAATTAAACAGAACAGGGTATGGGTATAAAATTGCCAATAAAAAAATTAAGCCATCTATTTTATATGGATGACTTAAAACTTTATGGTAAAGACAATAATGTACTTGAAGGCCTATTGCGCACCGTGAAAGCATTCAGCGATAACATCGGGATGGAGTTTGGACTTGAGAAGTGTGCCAAGGCCACTTTCCAGAAAGGGAAAGTGAAGACCACAAATTCAGTCGTGTTAGATGTTGACACAGTCATAAGAGAGCTTGAGCAAGAACAAACATACAAATATTTAGGGATAAATGAAGGCTCTGGTATTCAGCATGCAAGCATGAAAGAGAAGATCAAGAAGGAATGTTATAGGAGAGTTCGTGCAGTCCTGAAATCTGAACTAAATGCACGTAACAAGGTGTTAGCTATAAATTCCTTAGGAGTTCCAGTTGTTGCTTATAGCTACAATGTGTTGAACTGGAATATGAGTGAAGTAAAGAATATAGATAGAAAAATACGCAAGCTGCTGAGTTGTAATAGGATGCACCACCCAAAGGCAGACGTAGATCGCCTTTACCTTCCCAGAGCCCAAGGAGGTCGAGGCCTGATCCAATTTGAACTAGCTTACAAAACAACCACAATTGGACTGGCCAAATATCTCGAAATATCGAATGACTGGATGCTAAAGCTCGTGGAAAATCACGAGAAACCAAAGAAGCTTCATTCTATCATAAAGGAAAGCAAACAATTTGCTATTGATCTCGTGCAGGATACCCAAACTGAACAACCCGAGGGAAGTACGGCAACTATTGTTGCAAAGAAGGTGAAAATGATGGCAATGAATAAAGCGCACGAGCAATTGGCTGATAGGTGGGAGGAGAAACCTCTGCACGGCAAATATGTGACCCGCAGCAAACAAGCTGATGTTGACCAGAAGCAAACCCATCAGTGGCTACGGAGCTCAGGGCTAAAAGCAGAGAGCGAAGGTTTCATCCTGGCTGCTCAAGATCAAAGCCTATTAACCCGGAACTACCAGGCCAATGTGATGAAAAATGGAGCAGACCCAAAATGCCGATTCTGCAACGACATGATTGAAACAGTGGACCATCTAATCTCTGGATGTAAAGTCTTAGCACCAGTGGAGTATAAATTAAGACATGACAGAGTTGGCCAATATCTCCACTGGCTAATAAGTCGGCATTACAATATCAAAACTGCCGACAAGTGGTATAATCACCACCCTGAGGCTGTAACTGAAGGAGAAAATGTAACCATTCTGTGGGACTTTCCAGTACATACAGACCGAACCATCAAGGCCAATAAACCAGATATTGTTGTGAAAGACCAAAACAATAAAGTTTGCTTATTGATCGACATGAGCATCCCCTGTGATCATAATATCTCAGCGAAAGAGTTTGACAAGCTCAGAAAATAAAAAGACCTACTCATTGAAATTGAGAAAATGTGGCATCTCAAGGCGGTTACAATACCAGTGATAGTAGGAGCACTAGGAATGATCAAGAAGGGAACCGAAAATTATATGAGAATGATCCCTGGCTTACCATCCCTGCAAGAAGTGCAAAAGATTGTCTTAACTGGTACATCACACATATTGAGAAGAGCATTGTCGGTGTGAGAACTGTTGCTGCTCATGTATTTTAAGTTAACTTAAAAAAAAAAAAAAAAATGAACGAACTATTGAGTTTGGTTTAATGGCCTACCAATGTATACTATGAGTTTCTTTGCCCTAGGAGTCGGGAAGACACTTGACAAGAAATGGAAGCAAATTTGAAAGAAGAAAAAAAAGTAATAATAATAATAATAGTAATAGTAATAGTAATAGTAATAATAATAATAATAATAATAATAATAATAATAATAATAATAATAATAATAACAGTAACAGTAATAGTAATAGTAATAATAATAATAATAATAATAATAATAATAATAATAATAATATTAATAATAATAATAATAATAATAATAATAATAATAACCACAAGCAATTGTAATAACACACTGTGCATGTATTATTATTATTGGTGTAGTTATTCTTCCTAGACACAACAAAATATGTATTCGAGTTTATTCAAATACATCATTCAAATTCGTGTGTATACATATATGCTATAAAATTAAACTCATCGCCAACAATGCAATATCTTCATTGCGCATATGATATACTACAGATAGAGGTTAGAAACACCGGTGCTACATGAAATTTGATATTGGCTTCAGAATTATAACAGAAAGGTATTTCTTAATCCAGGTCAGAAAAACAAACCAGAAGGTCTCTTCGTATTTTCTTCAAGTGTCATGTTAGTGTTTATTTAGGTTTCTCTTCCTCTCGTCATAATTTCACGAAGTGTTATACCACACTCACGCCATTTAAACGATGACGTTGTCATCCATTATTAAAGCTCTGGTTGACTGCGAAGACTTTCGCACGAAACATTTTCTATTAGGCTTTCTTCCTTGAATTGTGTACCATCGCTGGATGTCATCGGTGGGAGGCTTACTTTTTCGATGATAGTCATGTATTTAGTTGTCTTCACCAGCACAAGCCGTCCGCTTTTTGGTTGCAGTATTTTCAGTATTGACAAGGGCAGAGAAATATACGCCCTGCATACATCCTGACCGCTTCTGCTTAGTGGTGAGAACTTTGATAGGGGTCAATCTTTGCTTAAAGATGTATTCCACTATAGTCACAAAGGGAAAAGGCACTATCGTGTCTCCTTCACGTATTCCTTCTTTCTTGTTAGAAGCCGTTTGATTGGGCCGTCTGTACTTTGTACACAGTTTGATGGGTTTTCTTACATGATGTTGACAGCTTCGACTCTCATCTGCAATGCCACACTTCAATAAGATATGTAAAATGAGTCTTCGGTTAACACTATCAAATGCGATGCATCAATCCAAACCTAACAATGCTGAATGTAAAAACTTACTGTTCTTTCGCCATTGGTCAATTCTGATCATAATTATATACATTCTATCGGGTGTTGTTTCACGACTTCATTATCATTGTGTATCAGGACAATTACCCCACCAGGAAAATTCCCCCCGACAATGACGACTACACCCCCCAAAATTACTTCCTCACCCATATATCATGAAGTTTTAAATCATCATCTAAAAGTGAAAATTATACGCGATTCTTCGCAAATATTGTATCACATTTATGATTTCATAATTGCTAACTACGGCATTAATACGGACTAAAACATCTAAATATTTTTTATACGTTTGGTTTTTATCCACACGTAAAGCGCATCGGTGTTTAAAAGACTTATAGAGCAATGGGTCCTCATCTGGTGTTTTTGTTTTTGAGGTGTGTGTGGTTTCAAAATGCCTTGTTCTACAACTATGAGATGTATTGTTATCGTTACGATAATTAACAGCAAACATATTTCGTCTATATTACACTCCTTATTAGATTGAAAATAACATTATCAAAACATGAAGGTAAAACAACTAAATATGCTTTGCTTTCTTCTGGATACCACTGTACTGTAGCAGTAGTCTTTCACGTTGTTCACCGACCGACATTTCTTCCCCAAAAAATCAGTGGAATCATTCAAACTTCATACACAATATTTTTCCTCCTGAAACCTAGAAAAAATACACACATTAATCACACCTTTCACTAAGCCACACAGAAATTTTTCAAGTAACTTATACGCCGGAAAATGCGGTACACAACGGGGTTTAATTGCTTAGGTGTAATTGTCCTAGCGGGTAATTGCCCTAGAGGGTTGATGTTCATAGGGGTAAATGTTCTTTGGAGGTGGGGTTACTGTCCATGGGGGTAAATGTCTTGGACTCGTCGAAAGTATTGCTGCTATTTCTAGCATACCTTCCAAAGTAGTGGAAAGATTATCTTGTAGACAGTAAAATATGTAGACAATTAAGAAAGTTGACATCGTTATTGTGTACACTACTGAAATACCCAACATAAATAAATAGCATGTAAATGTTATATTTATCGCTTAATGAGGTTCGAGATTCACTCTACCCTACCAGAAAGAAAAAAAAGGAATTATTTCATGTTCTCTCGAAAGTTTACAAATTCTTATAACCTCACAGAAAAATTAGTTTTGTAAAACGATAAAACTGAATTTTCAGTGATGGGTAATAAGATGGAAAATCCTAGGTTACTATAGCTACATGCTTAAAATTGCATTGTCTCTTATGAATGAATCTTGATAAAATAAGCATAAATAGATTTGGACACAACTACTGAGATTATGAATTTTATATTCCTTTTCTCTTGGTTTTTGGCGTTTAACCAAATTTTATATATTTGATTCTAAAGTCAAATAACTACAAGAACAAATATGTATTTTGGTACCAATTTGAAAGCAATTGTAAAAGAAAAGTGAAAACAAAATTAAGATTATATCTGTGAAATTATAAGCCTAACTCTTCATATATAAACTAGGTAATCATAAATATTTTCAGGGATTCAATTACTTAAAAATTTTAAAGTAGAAATGAAAAATCACTTCAGACAACCGGGAAAGAAAATGAAAAGACACGTAACAGTATGAAGTGATAATGAAAAATTAGATATGTACAAAAATAGATATTTCTGGTGCATTGCATTAAGATTCTTTCTTTAAAATATGGTTTCTGATGTCAGTCTCGAATACAGCCCATATTTGAAGACAGAAATTAGTGAGTGAAATTGTAAATCTAAAATCGCTACATAACTATTTTTTTCTTTTTTCCGCTTTTCGAGTGAGACAAGAATTCTACATTGAAACGAAATTCCATTAAGATTTCTTCCTCAGATGTAAATACACAAGCAATATGTATAGGTATGTATGTATGTATGTATGTATGTATGTATGTATGTATGTATGTATGTATGTATGTATGTATGTATGTATGTATGTATGTATGTATATATGTATATATATATATATATATATATATATATATATATATATATATATACATATATATATATATATATATATATATACATATACATATATGTGTGTGTATCAGTATGTGTGCATATGATTGTGCACGTACGTCGGTGTAGGAGCGTCCATGTGTGTGTGTGAGTGCGTGTGTGTGTATATGTATGATTGTATGTATTTGCACACAAAATAGGCACACACGCATACATACACATACAAACATACGTGCACGAACACACACATACACACACATATCTATAAATACTTACACATAGTCACATGGGCATATATCTATGCATACGAATAATCGTATGTGTCCGAGATTGGGAAAATTGTAGAAACAAAACAGTGTGTATAGATTCATGCATGTCACTGTTGCACATGTAAACATACACGTTTGCAACTATAGTTATTGTATATTTATATAACCTGAGAATAATACACAATATCTTACCACGCAACCAGATTCTTTAACAAAATACATCATGTATATAACTAAAAGCGAACATACGAGTCCACTTTCTCTGTCTCTCTCTTCTTTTCTCTCTGTCTCCCTCTCTCTCGTTCTCCCTGTATATATTCACGCATGCATACATGCATACATGCATGCATACATACATACATACATACATATATATATATATATATATATATATTATATATATATATAATATATATATATTTAAATAAGTTATCGTTATTTATAAAAACAATGATAGAATGACCAGTAAACAATCCAAATATGGAAAATATGTACTAAATGTCAGGGTACAATATGTATCTACTTGTTTAAAAGAATAATAAAACTGTCCAAAACTACGTATCGCGGTTTCGATTCCCAGACCGGGCATTGTGAGTGTTTATTGAGCGAAAACACCTAAAGCTCCACGAGGCTCCGGTAGGGGGTGGGGGGTGGCGAACCCTGCTGTACTCTTTCACCACAACTTTCTCTCACTTTTACTTCCTGTTTCCCGTTGTACCTGTATTTCAAAGGGCCAGCCTTATCACAATCTGAGTCACGCTGAATCTCATGAGAACTACGTTAAGGGTACACGTGTCTGTGGCGTGCTCAGCCACTTGCACTTTAATAAATGTGCTGCGACGTCACTGGTGCCAAGCTGTATCGGCCCCATTGACTTTCCCTTGGATAACATCTGTGGCGTGGAGAGGGGAAGCTGGTATGCATGGACAGCTGCTAGTCTTCCATAAAGAACCTTGCCCAGACATGCGCCTCTGTGTGTAACTTTCTAGGTGCAATCCCATGGTCATTCATAACCGAAGGGGGTCACAACAATATATATATGTATGTATGTATGTATGTATATATTACTCCATCAAAAACCTGCTTTTGCAGTTAAATTATAATTTAAATTTTGTTTCGGTGAAAAAATACCAAGATGTGGTATGTGACCCTTCCATTTCGGCAACAAAGAAAAGTGTGAACGCATACCGAAGTTTAGTTACTTTTCATGTCTATGGGTCATAGAACAATTAACAGACAATGCCATTTTATGGTATTTCTTTAAATAGATTGACCAGAGAAAGGATAAGAGGAAGACATAGCCCCTACTCCATTATGCCGGCCACAGTCTGATGATGCTGACTGTTGAACCAGTTTGGAGGATAACTATAGTAATAATAACAATAGTCCCTATTCCTGGGATGATTACAGTGTAGTCAGTAGTATCCGTGAGCATCGGGTAAGTCATCTTCATGGATTCATTTCGCCAGGTGATATATTACATTACCGGATGTTTTACGATAAGTCAAAATACATGTGAAATGGCCGGTTGGTGCTTTCGGAGTAGTGACCGGTGCACTTGGAACACCGTCTGCATAAATCTGCAGACATTTGCTCATATCGCAGATGGGTAAGTTGGCTATTTTGCAGGGATATTTCTTCAAAGTGGGCTTTTTCTTGCTACCGGCGTTTGTCGGTAACAAGAAAAGGAGTTTAATATTGACGAAATGTGTTTGTTGTTAATTATCATAACAATAACAAAATATCTCATAGTTTTAAAATAAGGCACTTTGAAACCACATACACCTCAAAAACAAAAACGCCAGCTACAGACCCGTTGCTCTATAGGTATTTTAAACAGCGATGCTCTTTACGTGTGGCTAAAACCAAAAATAAAAATAAAAATATTTAGATGTTTCAGTCCGTATTAATGCCGTAGTTAGCAATGATGAAAACATAAATGTGATTCAATATTTGAAAAGAATCGCGTATAATTTTCATCACTGAAGAATGTTAGTAAAAGATGCCAGGTGCCTTAGGGTTCTGAGTATTTCAAGGAATTAGTGATTTTGGTAATCTGTTTAGTAGTGCCACACACTGTGCTAACTATTTCCATGGATGCCTCAAAGTATGGATGATATAGATTCCATTTTCCTTGCTACTGCCAATCCTTGCACCGCCACCAGCCTGTCAGGTATCTGTATAAACCTAAAATTCTGTTCATGTTTGCTTCTGATGATAGACATTTTCACCTGAAATATACAAAGCTATTCCTTTTCTGCATTTTAAGAAGTCCTTTGTTTTCACTCCACCTCAAAACATGTATGTTTGTTTTATGTCAACCTACATATAGAAACAATTTATTATTAAACTGAAGGATGACGCAATGCAATGTAGCAGAGTGTGCGTTAAACTTTTACAAGGAAAATGTCGATAGCAGCGTATGTCTTTAGCAATGGAAAATCATCTAAGAATGTAGAGAAGAGATGTACTTCAGTCCTCAATCTGTCGATGTTATTTAGGTTGTATTCGTTTTTGACGACTCGACCGCCATCTCTATAGTAACCATCTGAAATAGATCGTTCTGTTTAATCTGCGGGATACTGAAGCCCATTTCCTCGCATTGTAGTTTTCAAATGAAGTTACCTCCTAGCTGGCCCATGATAACTCTTGAGTTCATCTAGCGCCTATCCTCTAGCGAGTAGATTACGTTCCCGCTTCGATTATATTATCCTTTCGTAGGTATCAGTGGTCTAGTGCTTTTGTAGTTTGATTGTATCTGCTATGCGATACAGCTCGCTATCATTTTGCAGAATACGGAGCGTACAAGTACTGCTGGACCGTACATGCCGAAAGGTTCACAGACAAGGCGTTGACTCGTGCAGTTGCTGAGTAATATACAAAAGATCAGAAAAGGTTACACGGAAGGCGTCCTCAACGATGGCAAGATAATTCATTATAGCATGGAAACTTTGGAAAACTTGATGTTTCGATAACGCTGTATCTCCACAGCGGAACATACACTAGATCAATAAATGTGATAAGCGTTGGAGGCTCTTGCTTATGACATCAGCAAACACATTATTTGGTAATGCGTTCTGAGATCCACTAAACCGATTATAAATCTTATGTGCATGGTGGACAGCGGGAATTAAATCTATGCCATGCATATTCATTCTTAATATGTTCCGGCAGTTTAGAAAGTGATTACGTTAATTTCTGTTGTGTTCATGGGGAAAACGCGTGTTTATTACTGTAAGGCGACTCTCAGAAGCTCCTTCTTCCGACATCATTGAATCCCATTAGCCATAGGCACCCTCGACTAACGTATTTAAGCAGTGCTAGTGACTTGTTTATAACTTCAGCCAACAAATTAATTTGATGCGTGTTGAAATCTGCTTACTGACAATGAATCATTATATGTACAGCATACAGTAAGAATTAAAACGACGACTGTCATGTTTGTTCTTAATATGATCACCCTATGTGGTACCTTTGGCAAATATTATTTTCTATATCCTCGTGTCGACTTATAGAATGTGAGTGAAAGTGTGAAACCCTTTGTGGAAGCATTTGGGTCTTTTACTCGTCATTCACATTCTCCTCTGAAGCTTCATCCTGCTGATTCTTCCTTTGGTTTACATGAAGTGTAGACGTGCCCATGCCGTACTTAGTCATTTACATGTTAACTTAGCAATAAGTGATGAAGTTGATCGAGAAACAGAATCTTCACTCGGCGAACGACCTAGGTCAACTAACATATGTATATGTGATTGTGTGTTAGTGTGTGTATATGTTTGTGTGCGTGCTTTTTTGTGAGTATATCTATGTATGTGTGTGTGTATTATTGTTGAATATAAATCCTTTCTGTGCTATTCATAAGGTGGTAAATCAAAGAGAGTTTCTTGAGGGACCGCCTCAAAGTCAACACACAAAAAATGTGTTTACATCCTTTGTAGACTCACAGTGTGACTTTGTAATATTTACCTTTATCTCAGTTCTTCTTAATATCGTTGTGCTGTCTATAAAATAGATTAAATAATAATGAATCATCATAGACAAAAAAAGCCACATAGTCCATCTGTTAATGTACTAATCTAATGTGTGACTGCTTTATACTATTGATTGGGGAAGGAAATCTAGTAAGTGTTCTACGTGGCGCAGTCAATATGCCACGAAGATATCCGTCATATATTCATATTTATATATGTATACTACATACATATATACATGCATACATTGATACTCCACCTGCCTTCGTCTTTTGTTTATTTTCGTAAACCTTTCCCGTTATATATATACACACACACACATATATATATATATACATATAATATGTATATATATATATGTATATGTATATATATATATATATATATATATATATATATATATATATATATATATGATACTTTCTCTTTCTCTCACACATACTAGTTAGTTTTCTCTGAGGCGCAGTCAACAAGCCATGAGAGTATCCGTCATATATATGTACATACATTCATATATATTTTTTTTTTCATGCATGCCCACATATACAAATAGATACAGTGCTACTTCTACTCACCCATCTTAAACTGCATACAAAAGATGACCAGTCAATATTCAGCAAAGAATCACTCACAAAATACAGACTACAGTCTCTAACTAACAGAAAAGTCTGTCATTTTGACTACCAATTATATTTTTGCTACTATTGCTTACTACTATAAATATTCCTATCAACACTCATGTTTACTCAGAATAAATATGTAATGTTCCCACATCAACAATACTGTGTTTCTCTGCCTAAACACTACTCTCAGCACTTCACTCAATTATTCAAAGCCAGAGTATTAATCTTATGTAACTTCTCACCGCCAACGACTCCGTCGTAGAGAACCTGGAAATCATGTGACTAACGTCATAAACATTAATAGTAATTCAAAAAATGTTTCATAATCAGATAACCTAAGCTTAATAAATTCAATGTGAATGATTCCTGCTTCCTAATAATCCTAAAATAATAGGAGCAACGTCTGAAATCTTGTATGACGTGGGTTAGTCAATCAAATCGATTCAGTGCTTCCCTGATACTTATTTTATCAACCCTGAAAGTTGAACTCAATGGAATTTGAGCACAAGAGGTAATCCGGAAGAACCTTCTGCGAAGTATTATTGTCCAGTGTGTTAACGTTTCTGCCATCTCACAGCCTTCCTGCTTCCTAATAATGAAATGGGTTTATTCAACATCAGCGTTAATTCAATTCATTTATAGTGAAAAGCTGCTCCTTATAAACTCCAAATGATTAAACGATATCATACGTAGTTTAGAATACATGTGACTAAGATCTAACCCCAACGATGGGGCTTTATACTTTTTTGGAATACCGACATACAATATATTGAAAATATTCGAGTATAACTGCTTTCTACCATTAAGATATTATTTTCTCGCAAAATATAATGGAGTGGAATAACTGACTGAACTCAAGATTGAAAGTCATTATATAGATTCAAATCAGAACGATCCTACTGAACATGCCTCCGCTTTACATCATTCTCCGGTTAATATAATAAAAACGACTAATATATTATGATTTGCCTAATTGACAATATTCTCCTCTGAAACATTAGTGTCACTTAAGCAGTCAATATTACAATAACGCCAATAATCATTCAACTGTCACTTCGAGACTTCAAATGACATCCAATTAGAATTATCGCAAAACGGGTCACATAAGAACGAATCCTATAACTATAATTAATGACAAAGAAATATCGAAAATTCGATGTCGAATATTGTGGATCAAGCCTGAAGAAGAAGGATACATAAATACGTCTCAACAGTCATAATTGGTTCCACCGTGCATTACTGGTCGATTAAATATGCATCTGTAATGGTCTCAAGACGAAATAAGAACAGAAGAGTTTATGTGGTATATTTCGTCATATATTATACATAATCAAATCAGGTAGTTTGTGAACAAAAGAGGAATAGGATACTGTCTAAACGTTGTAGAATGCATTTTATTTATCTAAACCTATTTCCTTTGTCTTGCTATCAAATTTCGCAGCACTGTAGCAAGAAGTGATTTGAAACTCGAATAATAAGACAGAGAAATTAATTTCGTGCACGCATATACACATACTCTCCTACACACGTTTATGTATGCACATGTAAAAACAATATATATATGCAATATAAAGATGTATTCACATTTGACCAACAACAAATGAAAGAAAAGAGGAAGAGAGATACAAGACAAACCCGTCACACGATTTGATGAACATTTCCAGAAAGTATTGAAAGTTAAACAGTGGTGATGCAACTACGAAATGCTAACATCTTTAAAACTATATAATTACATTCATTGTTCATTCTTTGATATATTCTTTGGGTGACACGTTATTAGGCCTATGGTGACTGTACGGAAACATTCTTAGGCTTACGAAATGTATAACTCATTACAGACCTAATCACACTCTCACACACAAACACACACGCACACAGACACATACACACACATAGACACATACACACACACACGCGTGAGCGCAAATTTTCTCGCATCTTTGTGTAGCTGTTAGCTTGCTTCGGAACCAGATAGTTTCGAGTTCCGTTCCACTGTGTGGCTCCTATACCAGCTGCCGGCTACTGTAGCACAGCGCCACCAAAACCAGATGAATGGATTTCGTAGACGGAAAGGGCAATAAACCTGACGTGTATGAGTGTATGTATGTATACATACATGTATGAGTGTATGTATACATACGTGTATGAGTGTATGTATGTATACATACATACATATATATATATATATATATATATATATATATATATATGTATGTGTGTGTGTGTGTGTGTGTGTGCGTGTGTATATACATATGTATATGTGATTGTGTGTTAGTGTGTGTATATGTTTGTGTGCGTGCTTTTTTGTGAGTATATCTATGTATGTGTGTGTGTATTATTGTTGAATATAAATCCTTTCTGTGCTATTCATAAGGTGGTAAATCAAAGAGAGTTTCTTGAGGGACCGCCTCAAAGTCAACACACAAAAAATGTGTTTACATCCTTTGTAGACTCACAGTGTGACTTTGTAATATTTACCTTTATCTCAGTTCTTCTTAATATCGTTGTGCTGTCTATAAAATAGATTAAATAATAATGAATCATCATAGACAAAAAAAGCCACATAGTCCATCTGTTAATGTACTAATCTAATGTGTGACTGCTTTATACTATTGATTGGGGAAGGAAATCTAGTAAGTGTTCTACGTGGCGCAGTCAATATGCCACGAAGATATCCGTCATATATTCATATTTATATATGTATACTACATACATATATACATGCATACATTGATACTCCACCTGCCTTCGTCTTTTGTTTATTTTCGTAAACCTTTCCCGTTAAATATATATACACACACACACATATATATATATATACATATAATATGTATATATATATATGTATATATATATATATATATATATATATATATATATATATATATATATATATGATACTTTCTCTTTCTCTCACACATACTAGTTAGTTTTCTCTGAGGCGCAGTCAACAAGCCATGAGAGTATCCGTCATATATATGTACATACATTCATATATTTTTTTTTTTTCATGCATGTCCACATATACAAATAGATACAGTGCTACTTCTACTCACCCATCTTAAACTGCATACAAAAGATGACCAGTCAATATTCAGCAAAGAATCACTCACAAAATACAGACTACAGTCTCTAACTAACAGAAAAGTCTGTCATTTTGACTACCAATTATATTTTTGCTACTATTGCTTACTACTATAAATATTCCTATCAACACTCATGTTTACTCAGAATAAATATGTAATGTTCCCACATCAACAATACTGTGTTTCTCTGCCTAAACACTACTCTCAGCACTTCACTCAATTATTCAAAGCCAGAGTATTAATCTTATGTAACTTCTCACCGCCAACGACTCCGTCGTAGAGAACCTGGAAATCATGTGACTAACGTCATAAACATTAATAGTAATTCAAAAAATGTTTCATAATCAGATAACCTAAGCTTAATAAATTCAATGTGAATGATTCCTGCTTCCTAATAATCCTAAAATAATAGGAGCAACGTCTGAAATCTTGTATGACGTGGGTTAGTCAATCAAATCGATTCAGTGCTTCCCTGATACTTATTTTATCAACCCTGAAAGTTGAACTCAATGGAATTTGAGCACAAGAGGTAATCCGGAAGAACCTTACTATAATTAATATTTAGTGATTTAAGACTCCAAATGTACTTACTAAGTCCGGTTGAGTTGATTAAGTTTTTATTTTTAAAAGAATTCATATGTTGTGCGATTCTTAGTTTTATTTTTGAGGAAGTAGAACCTATATAAACCGCTTTTGGGTAATTATTATTCTTAAAGTTATTATCATGTAATGTAACTATACATTTATACACTACATCGTTAATATCACAATTATTATTTAATATACAATTAGATTTATCTCTACATGTACAATTAATATAAGTCTTATCATTATTAATATTATTATCAAATAATTTCTTTTTATAAAAATTATTCAGTTTATATTTATTAAATGAAGAAATAATGTTACCAACATTATTAGTGGTAGAGTAACCAACTCCAAAATTATTAAAAGAGAAAATGTTTCTATATTTATGATTATCTCTAATAAATAGTTCTATAACATCTAAAATCTCTTTAATAATATTCGTTTTTACTTGATCTCCATAAGGAACTATTAACCAAATTTTATTCTTATTAACCTTAAGACCATGAAGATAATTTTTATTCAGACCCTAAAGTTAGATTAATTTGCCCATGTAAATCGGACCTAGGTAAATTAAGTAAATTTATTTTAGATAAATATATTGATAAGTTAAATAAACTTAATTATTTAAAATTATGGTTTAGTAATAATAATACATTGAAATGGTTTAATAATATTAAAGATAAAAATCGTTATAAATTTATTCAAATAGATATAGATAATTATTATTCTTCTATTAATGAAATTGTGTTTAATAAAGCGCTTATTTTCGCAATGAATAAAGTGGGTATGTCACGGGAAGAAGTTAATGTAATTAAAATGGCTATTCCCTAATATTTATTATTTATATAATATTGATAATTTTGTATATTGAGTGTAATACCTCAATTTCGTAAATTATGGATTTTACAGGTAAAATAGAACCGCTGTTTTGGGATTCATCTTTGAAAGATATTCCTATTCCTTCTAGAAAGGAATTTATCTTGAAACTTGTTAATAATGTTAAATATTTTATTTCTAGAATTAAATGGAAAGCTTTTTACTATAATTTTTATTTATTTAATGATATTGATAGTAGGAATGATAATTTTACCTCTAAATTTAAATCTAGAAAGGAACCTCCATTTAATAAAGAATTACAATTACTTGAAGATAGTATATGGAAGGTGGTAAAAAATATTGAATTCCATAAATACCCAAATAGAAATAATGAATATTTAAGGAATTTAGCAATTAAAATTAAAGATATGAGAAATATGGATGGTATTATAGTACAATCTGATAAAACAAGGAACCTATATAAATTAGATGTTAAATTATATGATAAACTATTAGGGAAAGAAATAATTAAAAAATATAAAATTGTTCCAGATGATATTCTTTATAATATTAATAAGGCCTCTAAAGTAGTAATAAAGAAATTTTATTTTATAAGTATGATAATTTACTTAATACTGGTGAAGAGCGCAAAATAAAATGCAGACATAAGTTACTTTACCTATATAATAAGTTTCATGATAAATAGCAATAATAGTTCCCTTTTAGGTTACTTTAGTTTAGTTTAAATTAGTTTAGATAATATATTTTTTGGTTATGTAGTCTAGGCTTTAATTATAGTTAGTCTTTATTGATATTTCTTTGTTTTAATTAGTTCATTTTTAATGTATATTAATATAACAGTTTATGGTATGTTAAAACTTTAATAATTTATATTAGATTTTTTTATTTTCTTTATTTATATATTTTTTTATTTTTTTATTTTTATTTTATTTTATTATGTATTTTTATTATGCATTTGTTATATGTATTTTGGAGGATATATATATATTTATATGTTGATGGGTGTTATTTAGTGGTGTTTTTATTGAGTTTTGTATGTATGTGTGAATGTTTACGATCCCTTTGTTTTTTGTTTTTTATTTGGTATGTTGAATTGACAGATTTTATTTGGGTATTGTCTGTTATAATAAAATAAACACACCCATAACAAATATAAGTGCCCACTTCATTCGCGCGTACCTGGAATTGCATGTGAGCCTCAACATATACACCAAACGGCCACTCCCGCCCCATACGGACAAATAAACACATACATCCCCAAAAACGGGTGTAATCCCACTCACACCAATCATATGTATACAATTATACACACTAGAATAATACATAACTAACCCAAATATACAGAACATACCAAAAATCACCAACTAACCACCTTCACAAATGAAACCCACACCAATACAATGACAAAACTCCCCCCTCCATACCCAATTTACACCCACATAGCAATCCCAATATATTCATCCATACATGGACGCACGTGCGTGAAGCACATGCACACAATAAATACGTACAACCCCCCAATACACACTCATATACATACGTATCAAGCTCGACATCCACAGCAATACGCTTACACCCACTCACACCCAGATGGGTGAATTGCACAACCAGGGAACGCACACACACACGTGTGCGTATTTTGATTGTGCAACTCGCCCATATGCATGTATGCGGGCGCGATTACATTGTTGCACATATCGAGCCCAAATAGCATGCATATGTACATGTGAGGGGGTACACGCACATGACGTGCGCGTGTACCCCCTGCATTTATACCCGTGCGTGAATATACACATGGAGACTACCACACAGGTACAAATGTGTATAGTAATGGGAGCCCCATCACTACACTCAATGTATACTTTCACCCATCCGCACGGATGTGAAAGTGAATCTCCGGTGTATATGTTGAGGCTTATATGTAGCGCTGTGGAGGCGAACGTCGTTGAAATTGTGAATGAATGGGTGGAGTTGGGAATTGTAACCGGGTGGTGGACTAGCGTTGCTTGGAATTGTGAATGGAATAGTGTAGTAGTAAGGCAGGCATCGAGAATAGATTTGGGTTACTGCAAGTTGTTTGTTAGAGCTGCTAAGATGAGCTAAAGCTCATAAATGTATATAATAATTTATCATGGTAGTTTTTTAAAGAATCCATTCATAATAATTTTTTTTTTTTTTTTTTTTTAAGTAGTGTTGGTTTGCCACGTGGATATAGTTTTAAGTTCCATTTATTCTATTTCTCCATTCATAATTTTAAATGGCGTTTACTTTCCATGGCGCGTATTCTTTTTTTACATAAGTTATATTTTTATGGTAACGTAATTTTGGTTTGATTTTTTTAACGGCTAAGAATTTAATTTCACTTCATAATTTGAAACTGACTTGTAAGTATGTATTTTATTTCTCCTTATGTCATATTGTTATTTTTGATATTCTGGTTAATTACGATGTATTTAATGTTGTTTTTCATAGGAGTGTTTATGTATATGAGATTGTGTGTGAGTTTTTAGTTGTATAATTTATTTATCTGTATGAGTGTGGGTGTGTAAATATTGTTGTATATATCGAGTTTAGTGAGTATGTATATGCGTATATGTGAGGGAGTATATGTATCTGTTGTGTGTGTGTGTTTTGCGTGTGTGTGTGTTGTGTGTGAATGTGTATATGGGTTTGTTATTTAGGTTTTGGGATGTATGTGTTAATTTGTCTGTGTGGGGAGGTAGTGGGTTTTTGGTGTATATTGAGGTTTATAAGTTAGTATAGGTATGTGTATAAGTCGTGGGTCTGTGGTTTACGTGTGTGTATTTGTGTGTGAATGTTTAGGTTAGGGGGATTGCTATATAGGTTTGTTATAGAGTTTAGTAAAGGGAGGTTTTATCATTTATGTTTTGTGAGTTTTAGCTTATCATGGTAGTTTTATAAAAGAATCCATTCATAATTTTAAATGGCGTTTACTTTCCATGGCGCGTATTCTTTTTTTACATAAGTTATATTTTTATGGTAACGTAATTTTGGTTTGATTTTTTTAACGGCTAAGAATTTAATTTCACTTCATAATTTGAAACTGACTTGTAAGTATGTATTTTATTTCTCCTTATGTCATATTGTTATTTTTGATATTCTGGTTAATTACGATGTATTTAATGTTGTTTTTCATAGGAGTGTTTATGTATATGAGATTGTGTGTGAGTTTTTAGTTGTATAATTTATTTATCTGTATGAGTGTGGGTGTGTAAATATTGTTGTATATATCGAGTTTAGTGAGTATGTATATGCGTATATGTGAGGGAGTATATGTATCTGTTGTGTGTGTGTGTTTTGCGTGTGTGTGTGTTTGTGTGTGAATGTATAGGTTAAAGGGATTGCTATATAAGTATGTTATAGTGTTTAGTAAAGGGAGGTTTTATCATTTATGTTTTGTGAGTTTTAGCTTATCATGGTAGTTTTATAAAAGAATCCATTCATAATTTTTGTGTTTATTTGTCTGTGTGGGGTTGAGTGGGTTTTTGGAGTATATGTTGAGGTTTATATGTATGTATAGGTATGTGTAAGTGGTGTGGGTATTTGTATATGTCGTGGGTGTGTGGTTTACGTGTGTGTATTTGTGTGTGAATGTTTAGGTTAGGGGGATTGCTATATAGGTATGTTATAGAGTTTAGTAAAGGGAGATTTTATCATTATATGTTTTTATGAGTTTTGGTTTATCATGGTAGGTTTGTTAAGGAATTCGTAGTAATTTGTGTCTATTTGCGATGTCTGTTGTTTTATTGCATTGTTTCATTCATAATTTTTAAGTAGTGTTCGTTTTACCAAGTGAATATAATTTTTAATTCCATTTATTCCATTTCTCCGTTCATAATTTTAAGTGATGTCCGTTTTCTAGAGCGTGAATGTGGGTTGTATGTGTGTGTGTGTGTGGGAGTATGAATAAGTATTGTGTTGAAGTATTTAGCTATTTTATTTATTTATAGTTGCCTAGACGTTTTTATGTGTATGTATAGGGATATATATATAGGTGTGTGATTTAGTGTATGTAGTTAGATATGGTTATATATAATTAGGTATATGTGTATGGGTGTATATATAGTTTATTATTATATTATTATTATTTTTTGTTTTGTTTTATATTTTATATTTTATATTTTATATTTTATATTTAATTGTTGATAGGTTTATTTTAGTTTATATATTGTTTATATATTGATTATATATGGATTATATATAGGTTATATATGGATTATATATTTATATTTTTTCATTCATACTTTAATTATTTTAAAATTATTATTTTTATATTTTAAAATATTGATATTTTAGATTGGAAGTCCACCTGAAGATTGTCGATCAAGACAAGAAACAATTGTAGTGGCGGTTTTTTTGACTATTTATTAAAATTTTATGTATTGATTAAGTCTTTCCTTGTTTGTTTTGCAAAATAGTGGTTTTGTCTCTAATAATATTTTATAATATTTTACTATAAAATTGGATTTAATCCTAAATCTGATTTTTTCCCTGTAAATTTGGATTTATTCCCTAATATTTATTATATATATATATATATATACTATATATATACTATATATATATATACTCCTATAATTGTTTACTTCTGTGACCTGATTGCTATTGTATCATTTATTTTTTATTATTATTATACTCCTACCCACTACACATTCTTTATTTTCCCTCCTTGTTTCTTTCTGTTATTAAGATTCGGTTGAATTAGGTACTAAAGTTGAGGCACCAATTCAGTCCGGTATCGTCCGCACAGCTCGAAGTTAGGGGAATAATAAAAAGCAAATAAGTAAGAAAGATGTCCGGGTAATAGTGCATTTCTACCGTTTGAAGCGGATGCATAAGACCTCGAGTAAATCCTTAAATCCTTTAAAATGTTTTAGCCGGAAGGCCGCGGCCATGCTGGGGCACCACTGCTGAATGAGCTACACTAATATGTGAATCCACCTCTGATACGTGGCACTTGATCAACAACGGTGTTCGATGCTGCTGCCCGCATCTGCGTCTCCTGTCGTGAGGTAGGTTCATCTGGGACTCCCGACAAGAAGAGATCCAGTTTAGTTTTAAAGAAACCCACATCCACAACATGTAAGTCTCTCAGGCATTTAGGGAGGATGTTAAAGAGCTGTGGTCCTCTGAAACCCAAGCTGTTGCAGTATCTGGACCTGTATTATGATGGTGATGTTGGAATCTTTGGCACCCCGTTCTGCGGTTTGGGTAACTTTGAATGCCAAAGTTTGGGACAAGACCCTCCAGGATTTTCCAGATGTATATCACCGCATATCTCTCCCGCCTCCGCTTTAGGGAGAAGAGGTTTAATACTTTCAGTCTTTCCCAGTAGCTGATATTTTGCATTGAGACGATTTTCTTTATGTAGTTTCTCTGAATTGCTTGGAGTTCTGCTGTTAGTTTTATATTGTGTGGTGACCATAGTTGGGAGCAGTAGTCCAAGCAGCTGAGGACGAATGTTTTCCATAGGACCATCAGTGTCTCCTTCTCTCTTGTTCTGAAAGTTCGGAGAATTCATCCAGCTAGTAATATGCACTTGGAAAGATGCATCATTGCATTATAATTTTTTATAATTTTTTATCAAATTTTTCATCAGACCTTGTGAATAAAAGAATTAAAACGCTCACTGCTCCTTTTCTTTTCTACTCTAGACACAAGCCTGAAATTTTGGGTGATTGGACCAATCGATTAGGTCGACCTGAGTACGCAACTGGTACTTAATTTATTGAACCTCAAAGGATGAAAGGTAAAGAATTTGATCTCAGAACGTAAAGACACGAAATACAGCTAAGCATTTCGCCCGGCATTCTAAGGTTTCTTCTTTTATTTATTGCCCACAAGGGGCTAAATACAGAGGGGACGAACAAGGACAGACAAAGGGATTAATTCGATTATATCGACTCCTCCAGGGTGTAACTGGTACTTAATTTATCGACCCCAAAAGGATGAAAAGCAAAGTCAACCTCCGCGGAATTTGAACTCAGGACGTAACTGCAGACGAGATACCTATTTTTTTACTACCCACAAGGGGCTAAGCACAGAGAGGACAAACAAGGACAGACAAACGGATTAAGTCGATTCAATCGACCTCAGTGGGTAACTGTAGTTATTTAATCGACCCCGAAAGGATGAATTTGAACCCAACGTAGCGGCAGACGAAATGTTGCTAAACATTTCGCCCGGCGTGCTAACGATTCTGCCAGCTCTCCGACGTACTCATTACTACTATTGTAGCAGAATCAACTTCGGCAGAAAATACCTAAAGCCTACTATAAATTAGAATGGTAGAAGAAAATAACAATGGGGGTCAAGAAAGAGTAGTGTTAATATAGCTACATTCATCTTTATCGTTATCGCAATCAAAAGATCCAATGCGGCAAGTATTCTACTTTGAATTAAAAACCATTAAGTATTGACAGTTTAGCACTTGCTGCTGGTGATAAATTAATTAATATCATATACTATTCCCTACCCTTATTTTAATACGACTATGAATCCGCCGTGTCTACATAAAAGAACATGCCTCAGAAGATGCTAGCAAGATAATGGCGTATGGGTATTAACAAGAAAGAGGGAAGGGCACAGGTGAACACTTTTTTCTGCAAAATAGGGGTAGCTTATCCTGTTCAGGCTATATTATAAGCATTATCCTGCGATTGAGAATTTAAAATCACTTCTTCAACTTTCTAAGACATCTCAACGCTTCTAAATCAGACTTCGTTTGCTTGTTTACGTTCGTCGTGATTTGAATTTATTATGATTATCAATTAAAAGGGGCCTAAATAGAAAACAAAGGCGGTCACAACGAGATCTAAGTGGCTATTAAGGGTACAAGGGCGGGGGAATGTATATCCAAATTTAGCGAAATTTATATATTATTATTAATATATTATTATATCTTATATATTAGATAATAAAATTTAGGAGGGGGTTTAAATACCAATTAAGACAAGAAGGATAGACAAACAATCTAGGCCCTAAAAAATGGGGTAATTCTATATAAGATAGAAACTTCATAATACTTAAGCCTGGCATACTGTCACGATGGTCATGATAAAACTATTCAACAATGAACCCATAATTAAATTCAGATGTCATACTAGAATGGGTACATATTTTCTATTGATTGAAAACCAAAGATTATGTGCTAAAAAAGATAAGCAATTCTATAACACACAAACTTATTATATCGAGTTGAAAGCCCTTTGGATAGATGTCCTGCGCTGCTAGCGAGACCAAATCTACTGACAATATATATGTCAGAAACATAGAAAAAGGAAAGGTCCAAAGAAGGGAAAACGGAGAAATACACACACACACACACACACACACATATATATATATATATAATATATATACATACATACATATATATATATATATATATAATATATATATATATACATATATATAATATATATATATATAATATATATATATATATATAATATATATATATATTATATATATATATATATATATGTACATCGAACCCATATGCGTATGTATTTGTGTCTGTGTGTCTGTGCGTTGTGGTATTTATGTCTTATGTTTTTTTGTCCTGTTATCGCACAGTACTTGTAAAAGGTTGTCACGGTTATGCAAGTGGCCTCATCTCTTTCTAAACTTGCATGCAAGCATGTTCGACTACGGGCTGATACTACACAACTATACACATACATCTATAAATATATATATATATATATATACACACATGCATATATATATATAATATATGTGAGGGGGTGTATTTAAGTGGTGAGAAGGCGGTTTGTTGTTGAGAAAGAGTGAAAGAAAGTGAAGAGATTGATAATAGATAAATACTTAGAGTGATAATTGTATATTACAAAACCGGATAGTTCAGCAATCATAAAGGTTGTGCTATATACATTAAAATCAAACGTACTCAACAGCGAGACTGTCGTGATGAAAATGTGGTACGTGGATTGCGAAATTGCTGGATACTTTTGATTTCTTATGCGGTAAATAAACCTCCCATTAAACACCATGTTTCCTCAGATAAATTCCTATTTTGATTTTTGAATCCCGTATGTAGATACCTGCAGCAGACTGGAATAGGATAGAATCTGACTGTAAATATATATATATATATATATATATATAAAGATAAATCAATTCTTAAACTCTGTTGCTTTGTCACAATTTCCCCCCCATATAATATTCGTATTCGTTTTTACGTCACTTGATTTTTGTTTGTGCTCAGTCAGTGATATGGTGTTGCCCAAGTTGCGGTTGTGTAACTATGATCATTAAAAATATAGCCTATATATTTATACTAATATTTTGCTGTCATAGTAACGTATAGCGATAATAATGATTATGTTTCTCTGTTAACTACTAAAGAAAGACAAAAAAATTGGAGACAGTGCCGGGCGATATAGTTTGGGGTTACAGCTGTGACAGAACTGTTAATTACGAGCAAGGACATAATCATTTCGATTTGCAAAGGTAATATACGACCAAGTAGTTACTGCGAATGTGTTTTTACGTAAATTAGTCTACCTAATAGTTTTACAGCGCTAAACTTAGTGAGTATATATAAAAAGCGTTTGTGGATAGTTGATGGGTTGGATGTGGTGCTAACGAAAGATCAATAACTCTTGAAATATCTATATACATCCATTACCAATATGATGTTTTTTTTTCTTTGATCGCATTGTTCACATAGACATATTTGTATACGTAACGTCGAACTAACTGTGCTGATTCTGAATTCTCCCGGAAATCTATAGTTTATCACTTAAAATGAGAATATGTCTTTGCTAATACAAAAAGTGTGACACAATATGAAGTTGTAAACTTTTAATATACTTGGTAGTATGTTCTGCTTGGAAAACGAAATACTGTCCTTCCTAGTAATGACCATGTATATTTAAATGTTATACCGATGTATATATATACATGCTAATAAGTATGTGTTTATGTGTGCGTGCATCTGTATATAATTTATCTCCAGGATGGTCCTGTTGATTTCCTTCCGTCCGTTAACTGTAGTATGTAATGGATATTTCAAAATAACTTATTTCTGATAAAGTTCCTTAACTTTATTCTATTTTTCAGGGTTTTTTTTCCATTTAATTTTTTCTATTCTCAAAAAAAAAAAAGAAAAGATTTTTATTCACTTCCTTTGTCTGTTTTCCTACAGAAGATATATTTGATCGATCAATATAGAAATAATGGATTGAAAGTGGAAGTATGCGTAATACAACGATAATTCTATATTCTTGCTGGCGTTAAGGAAGTAGTGCTAGCATCAATAACAAGCATTATTGAAAGTGACTAAAATTTGTGGTTTTGTTTAGATTTTCACATTCCGTTCATCATTCTATCTTTGCTGAAGCAAATACAAAGGCTACCACTAGGAATTGTCAGAAATGGAAAACGACAAGCAGAAAAAAATAGATGCATTGTGAATGTAAATCTCACCATACTAAAATATCAGAACAATCTATTTTACTCCTTTTCTACTCTAAGCACAAGGCCCGACATTTTTGGGGAAGGGGACCAGTCGATTAGATCGACCCCAGTACACAACTGGTACTTACTTTATCGACCCCGAAAGGATGAAAGGCAAAGTCGACTACGGCGGAATTTTAACTCAGAACATAAAGTCAGACGAAATACTGTTACGCATTTCACCCGGCGTGCAAACGTTCCTGCCAGCTCGCCGCCTTTCAGTCCATTTTATTCCGTCAACTTTGACGTCTTCCAAATGAACTTTCGAATAACTATTATAAATGTTTGTATTACTTTTGTTGGCCTCTCCTGCGAGGTGCGAACCCAACCCGTGTCGTATAATTCTTGCTCAGTTCCAGTAAAGGGCTGTGCAAAGTAGCTTGATTCGCAGTTACATGGTTCCGAGTTCGGGTGAAATGCACTTCATTCCTGAAGAAATGGTGTCAATATTAATTCCAGCCGACCAAATTAGATTTATATTTTATTTATTGCTCTGAGACTATTTCTTACTTCGTGGCTACTATGATACAAACACACACACCTACGTATGTATATATATATATATATATATATATATATATATGCACCTATATATGTGTGTGTGTGTGTGTGTGAGTGTATGTGTGTATATGTGCGTAGGTGTGTTTATACACTTGCAGATATGAATGTGTGTGAGACTGTTTATATAGGCATGCTATTTACAACATTTCCTTCTTTGAGCCGCCAGCTTCGTGTACAAGAATGTATGTGTACGTACATGCTTATATACATATGCAGATTAATAACTAGTTTATGACCGCAAGGTTAATGAAAACTGTATAATACAGAGTGGACTAGTAATCTAAAGAGACAGCATTTTCACATATTGTCACAGTTGAAAATCCTTGCATATATGGAAGAGTTTCTTTCAGGAGAATGTAGATTGAAAATTAGGATATTAACCCAATCTAAAAATCTACAATATTCCACTACTACAAAATGAAGAGAGAATATTTCCGAATTGTAAGGGGAGAATACTAAAATCCAAACCCAATGACGCACTATATTTCAAGAGAAGAATGGAAGAAGGAAGAAGTAAAATACTGTGTTAGGGTAGATGTAGAGAGGTTACGGAAGAAACAGTGAAGAGGTGTTTTTGATTGTAATATGATCGCAAAATATATTAGGTGACTGAAGAAAAAAGTGAAGATATTTAGCGATAGGAATAGGATGCTTTACATGCTTTTCAAAATGCTGAAGAGTATTGAGATTGGAAGTAAAAGTGTTTTAAAGACAGAAGGCTTGACTATAGCCTCGTAGGAAGGCCGCAGACAAGTCCTTATCGAATGTGGAATGCATTCTGTGAATGTAAAATGCTTTCACAAAGGATCTATAAACTAATACTGAAGATTATTTTCATTTGACGGTTATTTGTCCTCTTCTTGTTTGTTGTTAAAAACAACGTTTCGGCTAAGGTATTTTTCGATATTATTATTATTATTATTATTATTAATATCATTAATATCGTTATTATCGTTATTATTATTCAGGTCACTGCCTGGAATCGAACTCGGAATTAGTAGCCCGCGCTCTTAACCAATACGCCATATGCCCGTGGGCAAGTATGGAATGAATTTTAGGGCTTATAAATCTATTATCCTCCTGTCCTTCCTTAATACCGGTTCCCATATGCTGTTCATATCTGCACTCGGTCTGTTTAGGAGGTTGTTGTGTCCTAGCGTATGTGCTGCTTCTTTTAGTTTTCGTATTTTCCAGTGGTGTTCTGTGTCTATTATTGTAACTTCATCCCACAAGAGGAAGTGGTCTCTATTTTTCCACACATGATCAGTTATACCCAATTTATCAATATCTCCCTGTGTCACAGCATTGCGATGTTCCTCTACCCTTATTTTGATGGGGTGGCATGTTTCGCCTTTGTATAACCTACCACACCTGCATGGGGTTCAGTACACGCAGTTCTTGGTAATATTCTCTTCTATTGGTGGTTTTACTCGAAGGAGATATTTGCGAAGTGTTGTATTACTTTTGAATACTGTCCTGATGTCATATAGGCCCCATATCTTTTGTATCTTTCCGTGGAGGCCTTTCACATAGGAAAGATAGATTGTGAACAATTTATTGGTTTCATCCTCTCTTTTCTTCATAATTGGAGCGGAGAGTATGCTTTTGGAGTAGTTGTTGCTTAATAGGTTGTAAGTGAGCTTGATCATGTCTTCGTGGTGTGTATCACGATCGCTACTTATATTCATTGCTCGATGTTTTAGGCACTGAGCAATCCCTCTGATTACGCTGTATGGATGGTAAGAGTTAATGTTGAGGTATCGTCTTGTGATAGTCGGCTTGCGGTATACAGATGTCCTGAATACATAGTTGGCGCGTCTTATTTATACTCCAGGAATGCTACCTGATGAAGGCTGGTGGTATGTCAGCCGAAACGTTGTGTTAACAACAAACAAGATGAGGACAAATATCCGTCAAATGTAAATAATATAAATAATGTGTATACTTCCTCATCAACTTAAATATAGAAGTGAAATACTGAAGACATGAAAATAATGGTATAATCATACTTTGGCAAATCAAAAAGCAATTATGAATTTAAAGATATGGAAAAATGTTCTGACCATAGAACAAAATACAATAATGGACTATGGGATATGAAACTTCAAACAAATATGCAAATAAAACATTCATGTCCAGATTATAATGTCATACTTAATAAAGAGGAAAATGTATGTTGCTTAATCGATAGTGCTTGTAGATTTAAAACAAAAGTAGTAGAAAAAATTGAGCAACTCGAAAAATATCATGACCTAACATATAAAATGCAAGGTATCTGGAATTACCGTAATCAATATTCAAATTGATTACGGTTCTTTAAAACAGTTGCGAGAGTTATGAATAATTGTTAAGGATGCTGAATATGGAAATGATTTCCGTATTTAAAAAAAAAATTGCTTGGTTGGAACAGCAAAGCCTATTAGAAAGTTGCTATATGCTTAAGTTTGAGGGATACATCGTGATATCTACGGGAAGAATAACATGAAAATCTAAGTCAGAGACAAGAAAAACAAAAGAAATGTTACTTCTTTCTTGGCCACAAGCGTAGAAAGATCATTTGGAACTCTAGAAAGTCAAAAGTTTGTGGAGATTTACATGTATTCGTGTAAAGAATAAAACAATAATAATTATGTATAAAACTGATAACAGAAAAATTCCCCAGTAATAATAGTATCACCCAAGTACAAACAATGAATCACTGGATCACTCTGAAAGCAATGGATACTAGAAGGGTCTTCATTTCTATCCTGTCTCTTGTTTCGTTGCCATAGTACACAACTGGTACTTAGTTTATTAATCACGAAACGATGAAAGGTAATATCGACCTCAACGGCATTTGAAGTCCGAACGTAAAACCGGAATGCCGCTACACCGTTTGGCCGGCGGGCTCACTTTTCTGCCAGCTCACTGCCAAACGATGATGATGATGATAATAATAATAATAATAATAATAATAATAATAACAACAACAACAGCAACAACAACAACAACAATAATAATAATAATGATAATAATAATAATAATAACAACATAGCATGGTATATAAAAAATGCCAGAGAACCACTATTATTAGAAGTAAGAAGGTCAGGCTTTGCAGGATGGAATATTGCGAAGATAAAGAACTGTACAAAAACTTGAGAATGAATGAAACTGAAAATAGGTGGATAAAGAAAAGAATGCATGGGGAATTTCATAGGGATATTGAAGATAAAATAGATTCAGAAAGAAAATAGCTAAAAATGACTAAAAGTGATTTAAAACCGGAAACAGAGGCTCTAATCTGTGCTGCCCAAGAAAAAGCATTAAGAGCCAATTACATCAAATATAGAATAGACAACACATCAGAAAATGATAAGTGCAGAATTTGTGGAAATGATGGTGAAACCGTATGGCATATTACCAGTCAATGTACGCCACTAGCCCAGAAAGAATAAAAACACGTCATGGCAAGATAGCAAGGATTGTCCGTTGGACACCTTGCAACAAGTATGGACTTGAGCAAAGATGTGGTACGAACATAAACCCAAAGGAACCATCATGACTGATAATGCAAAGATCTTATAGGACTTTATGATTCAGTGCGACCATGTGATAGAGAATAAGAAACCAGTCAGTGTTAATTGAGAAAGAAATCAAATGATGCTGGATCATAGATATTACATGCCCAGCTGCCAACAAATTATGCGATAAGAAAGAAAAGTCGAAAGATATGACAGGTTAGCTTGGGAGGTTAAGCAGTTGCCGATGAAAAAGGTGGTAGTAGTACCAATACTTGTCTGAGCCCTGGGAAGAGCAAACAAAAATATTGAGAAGTACAGGGAACAAATAAGGGCTGCAATAGGAGTGGAACACTTACAGAAAACCGCACTACTTGGAACCGCTCGAATACTTCGGATGGTGCTCGAAAAATAAGGGGTGTTATCTTTGTTCACTGGCACCGTAGTATATCTCCAGCATTAGAAGCTGTGCAAAGACAATAATAATAATAATAATAATAATAATAATAATAATAATAATAATAATAATAATAATAATAATAATAAGAAGAAGAAGAAGAAGAAGAAGAAGAAGAAGAAGAAGAGAAGAATTTCGCTGTTATCGAATGAACAATATTTCGACACTTGGTGTGTGTTCCACAAGTTCAAAATAATCAACTCTATCTGCTTCATTTTGGTAACAGTCGCACTTTTCTTATTGTTTCTTTACCTTCGGTAGCACCATGTGGTTTGAGGATGCTGATGAAGTAAATGGGGAACATGATATGGCTGGACAAGTGACAGTAAATGTTGCTCAAGACTTGAACGATTAATTGAAGGAAATTCTGGAAATGCTACAACGTAAAATGTGTGGTGTGACCAATGAAATGCCACCAAATGTAAGTTATATGGATAGAGGGAATGTAAAGAGAATCAGAGGTGAAGTCAATGGCGTTTTGAGCTTGGTTAACGCAGAGAACATTAGCAAATCATAACTGCTGCTAATGTTGTAGCTGACATAATAGGATACAAGCGGACGACTTTTGAAGAAAAGAAGGGGAATGAAATGAAAGAACGAAATTGGATGAAGCCAATACGAATGAAGTTGGAAAGGTTACGTTGGAAAGAATTGAAACAATTGAATATGATAACGAGAAGAGAGCTGAAGAATGATGTTGCAATCAGAAAATTGAATGGACAGTACAGATTACAAGAAAGGGGAAAACAAACTGCACACGAATAACAGTTACAAAGTGTGACAGCGTTAAAGGCTCAATTGAAAATGATGCCGAATGCAAAGCTTTTGAATAAACTAGATTATTTTAATCAAATAGAAGGCAGCTTTTTGAGGAAATACTGTGGGGAAAAGCATTAGAACGAGATGGATTCCTGATGAGGAAGAAAGTAAAGTAATTTGGGGAGAGATTTGGAACAGGCTAGTGAATATGAAGTAAGTGGAGAGTGGTTAACACAGGCGGAGGGAAACTTGCAGTTGTATCAAGGCAAACGGACGTCAGAATTGATCTGTTTTCAGTGAGACTGAAGCTTTAAAAAATAGCAAATTGGAGAGGACCTGGCCCGGATAGAATACGAGATTACTGGCTGAATAATTTTACACAGTTGCACGAAAGGGTCGCTGCACACCTACTTGACTGCATGCAGCAGAGACACATCCCTACCTGGATGACATGTAGACTAATCTTGTTATTTATCAAGGACGCCTTGAAAGGCAGATTGATATCGAAATGTTCGATCTATAACCTGTTTACTGCTTATAACCGGTGTCTTGGCAGAAATATAATATAATCATTTAGAAAGCTAAAATCTAGTTCCAGTAGAACACAAAATAGCAGTAAACAAAGTGGGGCAACAAAAGGTCACTAATAAATTGATAAAATGATGCTTGTAGACGCATACCATGATTCCACACAGTTGAATAAGGAAAACAATGAGTATGTTTGGAGAGGCAGAAAATATGGAGAAAACGTAAAAGGAAAGTATGAAAATTTGGAATATGGAATATGAAATAAGAGGAAAACAACGACTTAGGAAAGTGAACATGAGACGAGATATATTTCAAGGTGATAGCTTGTCGCAATTACTTTTTGTATTGACCATTATACCACTCAGTTTGATATTATGAAAAGTTAAAATAGCTTATGATTTAGTAAAAGCATATAGTCAGGTAAATCATCTTTTTTATGTATGATATAAAGCTTCATGCGAAAATTGAGAAGCAGCTTGAAAGTCTTGCACATGCTGTTCGCTTGTTTTCAAATGACGTAAGTATGGAATTTGGGACTGAAGAATGCACCTTATTGATAACGAAACGGGAAAGATTTGATTGCAGCCAGGGAATTGAAATGCGAAATTGGAAAAGATTGAAGGCAGTTGAGAAAGGACAGTGGTATAAATATTTGGAAATAATGGAGGAGGTAGGTGAAATAAAACATGAAGAGATGAAGCAAATTACCAGTAGGGAATAAAATATTACAGCTAATGTTGAATTCAAAAAATATTATTGAAGCAATAAATGCAAGAGCAGTACCGGCAATCAGAAATGGAGCTGAGATTGTAGAATGGACCAAAAGCGACTTACATAATCTTGGCAGAAAAACTAGAAAGCTGTTGACAATATATGGAGCTCACCATCCTAAAGCTGGTATTAACCAGTTGTACTTGAAAAAAGACCCGGGTGGATGAGGTTAAATTGCTGTGGAAGAGTATATTCACAGAATAGCAAAGACATTACTGCAGACAGTGAAAAAAGAATAGGTGATCAAGTGTGGAATAGGAAAAAAGGATAAAAATGAACTTCAAAGAGAGCATGTCAAATAGATTAAACCTTTCCATGGTCGGTTGTGGGAAGCTACCGAGGGATGTATGTGGAACAAAAACATGAGCTTGTTTTAAAAAGGGGGAAATAAGAAAAGGAAACAGAGAGTCTTATTATAGCAGGTCAAGATCAAGTGTTAAGAACACAGAACTTGAGAAAGTATGTGTATCGGGAGAATGTGTCAGCAAAATGTAGCGTATATAATTTGGGATGAAACAATGGCACACATTGTAGTATAGTATCTGAGGTTGGCTCAGGGTCAATATAAGAAATGGAGGCACGACAAAGTTTTGAAAGTTTTGCACTGGAATCTTTGCTCTAAATGAAGATTTGAAGCTGGGAGTACTAGTTATGAAGAGTGCTTGAGTCGGAGAAATGCAAGATTTTATGGGATTTTCCCATTCAAAGTGGTAAGAAGCTAGAAAATGATAAACGAGACACAACAGTAATAAACTGACGAATGGAGGCCGTAAGAAAAAAAACATAAGGACTCATAATAGCTACTCAAATCCAGTGATTGAAGACGGAGGCAAAAATAGACAAATCCGCAGAAATGTGCAAAATGAAGTGTATGTAATGAGAAAGAGGAATTCGTTACGCACGTAATAAGTTTCTGCATTCCACTTGTACAGAAGGAATACAAACGCAGACACGATTGGATGGCCAAAGCACTACACTGGGACATATTATGGCATAAAGAATTTAAAGAAAAAAGTGGCACGATCATCAACCACAAAGTTCAAGATTTTATATGATCTTAATGTACAGACAGATCTCCATTTCATACCAGGCGAAAATATTTTATGGATCAGGACAAGGAGAAAAATACGTACATCATCATTAATATATCTATATGAACGTAGCGATCAAAGTATTGGGTTGGCAATTAAGTTCCCGCGGTTTTTTTAAATTTAAAGTTTTTAAAAGGTTTAATAAAAAATAACAACTAATTAATCAATAATGTATTCACCCTTGTTTACAACTTTTTCCCAACGCTCAACAAGATTTTCAATACCTCGTTGGTAGAAATCACCGTATTTCGATTAGAAAAATTGATCCAACTAAATTCTCAATTCTGCATCAGTATTGAACGAAAGTACGCGCATAGCATTTGAAAGAGATCGAAAGAGGTGGAAATCCGTTGGTGCCAAATCAGGAGAGTACCGCGGGTGTGGCAGCACTTCCTGGCCATGCGTTTGAATGGCTTCCTTGGTCATATTGGCGATATAAGGGCGGGCGTTGTCATTCAGCAGAACTCCATGCTGACGATTAGGTCTTTTCTCTTGAATAGCCGTGCTGAGTCGTTCCATCTGTTGAACATAGAGTTCCGCGTTGACCGTTTGGTTCCGTTCAAGGAATTCGTAATGGATAATCCCTTCCCAGTCCCACCACACGCACAACATCGTTTTACGCGGATGAAGATCTTATCCCACGCGCGGTGTCGCTTGTTTACCAGGGTTAAGCCATTCCTTACGCTGCTTCATATTGATGTACAGGCACCATTCTTCTTCACCAGTGACGATTCGGTTAAGAAATTGTTGTTTGTGTCCATGAGTTGAGCGTTGATGAGCAAGCAAACCAGTGGAGATTGTGGCTCTTTGCCACTTAAAGCATGCGAAACCCCTGCTCCATACTTCTGAACCTTTCCCATCAAGTGAAGATGCTTCTTTATAGCAGTGTGGGAGGCTTCCATTTTCTCTGCCTGTTTCCTTGTCATTTGACGAGAATTTTCGTGCAAAATGTTGGTTTAATCGCTCTTCATCGAACTCAATTGGACTGCCAGAACGAGGTGCATCTTTCAGGTCAAACTTTCCATTTTGAACTTGGTATACCAATCACGAGCGGTTCTTTCAGCTGTGGCACCCTCTCCATACAGAGCACAAATGTCGCGAGCAGCTTGTGCGGCCTTAGAACCTTGATTAAAAGCAAAAATGAGGTGTCGAAAATGCTCGTTTTTTCTTAAATTGACATTACATTTTAATGGACTGAAAATAAACAAAAATTAACTAAAATTTACTACAAAAGAAAAAAGAAAGATTCCAAAATGATTCAAAAATAGAATTCTCGAAAAAAATAGATTCCAAAATTTAAAAACGCAATAAATTTCAAAATTATAAAAAAAATACGGCGGGAACTTAGTTGCCAACCCAATAGAAATGGCGAAATATCGTCATCTAATGTAAAATTAGCCAACAACAAGAGAATCAAGGATGGTGATGTGGATGGATATAAGTATTGGAGTAGTTTGATGTATGAGAAAATTAAGGAGACATGAAGGAAAACTTAAGGTGAGAATACCTCAAGAGACCCAAATTAATTATGAAGAGTAGACTCACCGGGAAGAACAAGATCAGGGCAATGAATACTTCGGATGTCTCGCAGGTGTTAGATGGAGAGAGTACAAGCTGAGAAATAATTACACCATGATACAAATAAATAAGAGTATTGAACTGCCACGTTGTAGGATATGTGGCCGCGAAAACGGACGAGTTTCACTTATTGTGAGCCTGTGTAGCAAACTGCTTCAAAAAGAATACAAAAGGAGGCATGATAACGTAGCTAAGTATGTCTATTGGAGACTATGTGAGAAGTGTGACCATGAAAGGACATTGAAGTGGTATGAGCATAAAGGCGGCGTGCTGGCAGAAACGTTAGCACGCCGGATGAAATGCTTAGCGGTATTTCGTCTGTCGTTACGTTGTGAGTTCAAATTCTGCCGAGGTTGACTTTGTCTTTCATCCTTTCGGGGTCGATAAATTAAGTACCAGTTCCGCCCTGGGGTCGATAAATTAATTACCAGTTCTGCACTAGGGTCGATGTAATCGACTTAATACCTATGTCTGTCCTTGCTTGTCCCCTCTATGTTTAGCCCCTTGTGGGTAATAAAGAAATAGGTATGAGCATAAACCAGAAGGGGTGACTGAGAATAACGAGTATAAGATATTGTGGGATTGTACAACCCAGTGTGATTCAGGGACTGGTACTCAGAGACCAGGCAATGATGTAGTTGACAAGATGAAGGAAACCAAGGTCATACATTGCCATTCTGGTGATGTACGAGTGAATGACAAAGAATTAGAAATGACTGAAAAGTATAAGCCACTAAAACATGAGATTGCACGAATGTGGGTTATAAAGAAAGTAACTGTCATTCCAGTAGTTGTGGGGGCACTGGGATCATTAACAATCGGGTTTTCAGAAATAAATTTATTTGAGAAATTGGGATTGGCACGAGAACAGAGCATACTCAGAAAGCTGCGCTATTGGGGACAACGAGTTTGGTACTAGAATGTTAAGTATAGGGGAAACAGAACCTGTGAGATCCTTGACAACAAGGTGTCCGCGCTCTTACTGAATTAGTTGGAGTAAGAGAAATTAAGAGCTGTGAGAAATGAAATGGAAATGATAATAAGAACAACATACCAGTGACATAACGATTTTAATGTAGCAAAATGAAACTATATGACATGATGTAGACTTCCATCATTAAGTATATAAAAATTGTATTAAAATGAAAAATAAAAAAGATTTATAGAGAGAATTTTCAATGTTTTCAAAAACATTTATTTCATATTTATATATTATTTACTCATTTATTTTATTTTCGGTTTTGGATACCATTTATTCCCAGTGTATTTAAAATATATAATATATCCATTTTCATTTGTTTCAATATAAACGTATACATATACGGATATACACATACACATATAACCTAAAGAAACATATACAAAATAAACACAATGATATTTATATAAAAACTCATATTCATAAGCATAAAAAACAAGCGAGCGCGCACGCACACACGCACATACACACGCACATACACACGCACACACAAACACAAATACGCACTCACACACACACACACACACAACACACACACACACACACATATATATATATATATATATATATATATATATATATATATATATATATATATATGCTGTACAGCAAATATTGAACCACACAAAGTAAGCACAAAACAAATTGCCGTCATATTGAAAATAGTAACCATTATCCCTATATACATCGCCACTATAAATAACACCAACTACATTATCGGCACAAGAATCAGCTCCTCCTCCAGCGACAATATTTTCAATACTGCCACAGCCGCACCATTCGTATCAAATGCAACTCTACTGCTAGATAGAGTTGCCAAATCTTCACACGTATTATCTAATTGGAAAGAAGAATATATCATTATGTAGTGTTCGATACATTATGTTTGAAGAAAAGATGGATGGATACAGCTAGAATATATTTTTTCATAGTTTTACTGAGCTGTGAATAAGTAACATTATACGACACATTACTATTTGATACCTCTTTCTATATCAACCACATTTAGAGTTCACGAAGGTACTTCTACGTGGCAGTGCAATCTACTAAAATAGCAACCAATTTCTATTTCTCTCCAATAATATCCTTGTGACTTATATAAGAGTATTACAATCCGATACCTTAGGTGAGCTTTAAATTCCGCTCAATTTAAAATAAATTTCGCGTTGGGATTGCAGTGATTCTGGTAGCTATTTCCTGAAGGATTGCTGATTGCTTAAGCTCTACTTTGGAGAGTACGTTGTGTGGGCTATAGCATAAGCGAACAATATTTTCTGGATTTCCCAGCATGACAGGTTCAGCTACGGTCTACAGATTCACTATTCACTTACATAAAAATCTCTAGAAGGAAACATATTTATTTGCTATGTCTTCCTATTAATAATTCAGAGCGATGTAGTGATACATTGACTATATCAGTGTTCATGTAGCAGCCATGCTCAGCTGGACTATATCCTAATTATAAGGAAATGGATCAACAGCATAAAAATAAAACTCTTTCGAAAGCATTAAATTTTACCATAGGGATATTTCAAGCAAATCCTAGATAAACTACTGCAAGCTAGTGATCCTATGAAACGAATCTACTGGGGGAAAAAGCAGCTAGTAACACTAATCTATGCGAAGAATTTACAGTCTTAGCATGCACCATGTTCGTCTTTCTGCGAGAGGCTTGAGAACAACAATTGCAGTGCATTTAACAAGCATTGCATATGTTCCTAAAGAAAGGAATGAATTTAACAAGCGTTCTAATGTTCCTTAAGAAGACAACGAAGACATTGACCTTTGCTTCCAATAAGAAAGTGACCAGGACGGACCGAAAAGGATTTGAAGAAAGTAGCCTAGAGGCGTAGAACTAGGTTCACTAAGAATTTTGTAACAAACATTAATACAGCTAACATGGAAGTGATGGAAGCACATATAAATTCCAGATCTTGAGTATTCGACAACCTCCACCATGAGAAAAAGTATTCTACCACCTAAGCTGCTGTGAGGGGAAGAGATCTTCTTTACTAATTGCACTGAATACGAAGATACTGACATGAGTTTCAACTCTTTACATTATTACGTGGTTACACAGTTCCACAATACCAAATTTGATGACAATCCGTTCATCAACCCCGAAATAGTGTAGTAGATGGTTTTTCAATACAAACATCTCATAATATGAGCACAGGACCAAAAACGAGATGTATGGCCACATTCCCATGCCAATCTCATTATTCTTCATCGTCGAGTAGTTCTTGCTGGTTATTTGTATTATGCTGAAAAAGAACTATATTGGATGTTATATTTTAGAAGTTTCTCCATATTAATGGAGGAACAAGACTAGGCAACTAGGTTGATGTTGTTGTTAGAGACCTACAAGACGAAAATGAAGATCTACTAAAAATAATTGGGTAGGAGGTTTCTGACGCAGCAGAGAGAGACGCATCTCGGCTACGAAATGAAGAAGATATTAAGTATTATTCTACGTGCATATGATGCAAAATGGTAAACATGTAAATAAACTTGCTTTGCAACCATAAACTGTCGGCTTCGATACAATTTATTCGACATTTTAGAAGCCATTTTCTTTTTTTATATCAAGTCAACTCAAACATCGTTCGTGAAATTGGCAAAATGTAAATGCATGAAAGGCCGTCGAATAAATTTTGATAGTACTTCAAGTCTGACCATGACATGCTTTGTCATACTTGTTCTGCTTGAGGATTGCATTAAAGTTACACAATGGAACGTTCACTCTCTTACACAACAATCCATTCCTAGATCAAGTGCTGTCATTGAAACCGACGATTAACTATCTGCTATATATATATATATATAATATATATATATATATATATATATATATATATATATATATATAGCAAAAACAATTAAGATTCAAATGAATTCCAATGAATTCAAATGAATATGGTACTTAACTTAGGTGCACCAGAATTCATTTATGGTATTAACCATAAAATAATGTGGGGTGATTATAACCAAGAAAAAAGCAACGAGAATGGATTAGTAGTTTGGTACTACTAAACTACTAATCCATTCTCGTTGCTTTTTTCTTGGGTATATATATATATATGTGTGTGTGTATGTTTGTGTATGTGTGTGTATGTGCGTGTGTGTATGTAAGAGTGTGTGTGTGAGTATGGGGAGGTACCCAAAATTAACCGGAAACGTTCTCAGTAGGGCAAGACCGCTGCAGTTCAGACTTCTGCCAATAGAAGCCACTTGATATAATCCTAAGGCATCAATTTGCCAATCGGCGTCGTGGAATAGAGTCATACTGCCACGTGGTTTGCTTTGTTTTTGCAGTGATTCTCCCTTGTTCGTTAATTTTTGCGGTGACTGAAATGAAGGAAAAGCGTGCTTCCATGAAATTGTTTTCTGCTGGGCGAAAGGACTGCCGAAACAGTTGTGCTTCAAACAGTATACAAAGACCCTGCCAAAAGCTTTAAGAATGGTCACTTCTCACCCGAACGAAAGAAAACATCACGAAAATTCATGAACTGATCTTGTAGGACAGTCGCCGAAGATTGACTAACTTCATATGACTGGTGTGTCCTCGAGCTTCTACCAATGGCATCACTTTGTACGAGGTCCAACCTTGCTTCAAACTGAGTATACTATGAAGGCGATAAAAATGTAAATATGTAAAATTAAGTGAACAAAATAATATTACTAAATAGCGCTTCATATATGTATGTATATTATATATATATATATATATATATACTTAAAACGTCAGTATCGTCGTGGCTAGAATAACGTTGATCATAAATCTGATCGACCAGAATTGATTTAGAGCTGAAGATCAACGAAACTGAAAGCGCCAATATGTCTGTGCTTCTGTCATCACCAACACCATTAGCACCGTAATCTTTACTACCGCTGCGGCTACAACAAACCAATACAACCGATTCCACCGGCCTCCTCCTCGTCATCATCCTCGTTATCGTTTTCATCCACATCATCATCATCATCATCATCGTCATCATCATTATCATCATCATCATCAACATTATCATCGTCATCGTCATCATCGTCATCGTCATCATCGTCATCGTCATCGTCATCATCATCATCATCATCATCATCATCATCATCATCATCATCATCATCACCATCATCATCATCATCACAACCACAACCACCACCACCATTTCTCTCATTACCAGATCAAAACTACCTACGTCCTACTCTATCAGTAACAGTGGCATAGCACAACATTACATGAAACCGATTTACTTTTTCATTAGGTGCTTTCGCTCTTTTTAAACGTAGAGTATCCCAGTCTGCCTAGTGTAAGGTTTTGCTTGAATTTTTGTTAGCACGTGATATGCATGCAATGCATAGTCGTGTTATTTTCTGTAGGTTTCCTAAATTTGTATTTTCTACTTTACTGAAGCTAGTTTATATATTATGAGTGAAGTGATTTGTTGTATATTGCCTAAAATTTGCATGACAGTGTTCTAAAGATACCTTTGAAAGAGATTGTTTTTCCTTTTCAACCCCAACATAAGATAGATGTGACCATTCAACCTCAACATGAGATAAGATAGATGTGACCACTCTGGTCACATCTATCTTATGTTCTCTATCTTTGGATATTCTTTCCATTTATTTTATAGATATATCATCTTATGTTGAGACTGGTACTGCGAGAGGGTTTTCATCTTTTTTTAGTGATTATTGACAACAATATGCTGCAGATTTGCCTCGATCACTCTGCCTGTATATCCCACTACATAGTCAATATATTATTTTCTCCAACTTCCTCTGGGGAATGCTTATAATATTTCTTTACTGTTATTTACCGTTAATGCATCAATCTTATCATTGATATTTCTTCTTTCATCATTTCATTCGAAGACCTATTTTTTTCATTTACGTCGATTATTTTGAACGTGTTACGTTTATCTCGTCAGTTACATTTAATAGTTTCCTATTTTCTGTCTATTATTTTTGTTTTAGTTATGTGTTCTTATTTTTGTGGTTTCCATTTAGGTATTTGATATTTATTTTGGGTTTAAGTTAGCTTGTCTGATTTGAGTACTGTTATGTTTAAATACAGGGTATTTCTCATCAAATTTTATAGGAAAGTTGTCATAGCTTTGTCTTCTTGATAGAGTGTAACTGTAAAGTATACCTTCAGAATGGAAACATATTGCTCCCGTACGCTACTTTTGCTTTGTTTGTGGTACTTGTGAAGTAAAGTGCGGAATATTGTTTAAATTATGATCGTTTTCACTGGTTTCTTTGTTAGTGGCACCAGGTAATGCAAACTGTGTGTTTCGTATTTCTATGCGTCAAATTCAAAGCATGCACTATCCTTTTAGCCCTAAACTGAATAATAAATGTATCAATTGTATTGATGTCCACATTGTGTGTGCGTTTGTGCATACGTATTTATTGGGTGGAGAGTGAATTAACGTGGTGTTGATTTGTCGTGTGTTTCGTTAGACAATAATATCCGGGGACTGCACAACACGAATACTTGTAATATAATAAGTATATGAAGTAAGGCGGCGAGCTAGTAGAATCATTAGCACGCCGGGCGAACTGCTGACCGGTATTTCGTCTTTTTTTTTCATGTTCTGAGTTCAATTTCCGCCGAGGTCGACTTTGCCCGTCATCCATCCGGGGTCGATAAATTAAGTACAAGTTGCGTAATGGGGTCGATCTAATCGACTGGCCCCCTCCCCAAAGTTTTCGGGACTTGTTCGTTTTATACATTTTATAAATATCGGACAATTATTGTCTAACAGTTTTGATAGATTAACAACTTAAATCATTAAATATTATTCGGGGTTAATTGCACATCTTGTGAACTCAGTAGGAATACATATGGTAACAGGGGGAAGGAAAAGGATGCTAAACAGAAAACGTTATCTCTGGTATCATTCTGACACACATCCCAATATTTTCTACATTTGTTTACTTGTTTTAGTCATGTTTGTTTTTCTGTAAAGCCTAGTCTCTTTTAACGAACAGTTAAGTTACGGAGCTGTAAGCACACTAGCACTTGTCATCAAGCGACATACACAGAGGCAAAGACACACGCACACGCACGCGCACATGCATACACACACACACAAACACGCGCGTGCGCACACACAATCATGTTACATGCACACACACAGACATATACAGAGTCTTGCAGATAAATTGATACCAACTTTAAAGAACTGATTTAGTGGGTTTAACATTTTTTCATAAAACCTTGCATCCTTGAAAATCTAATCCTCTTCTTTATTTATCAGGTAAATAGCGAACTGATTCGACAGCAGAAAGTCATAGAAAAAGAGAATCGCTCCGCCATTGTTGTATTGGCACGCGCCGGGCACCCTGCCAATAAAATTGTTAATTTAACGAAACTTCCAAATGCAACAGTCTATGGTGTGTATAAACAATTTAAAAAAGAAGGAAAGATTGATAAAAAAGATCACAAGATACGAAGTGAATTCTAAGCGCAATCCAAAGTTTCTCGCTGGCCTCAAAATGCTCGATTGAAGCCAACCCATTCATATTTATGATAACTCTTACAAAGAAACGCAGTGAGTTCCTTTCCACGGCACCCAGATCTGTAAATACGAATCTTGGCTTGACTACTTATGTTCGACAAGGCCGCCACCTCCTAACAGCCAAAGCCAAAGCAATCAGAGCCGACAGAACGCTGAGGTGAATCGCAGAAATTCTCGAGTTGTTACATACAACGCTTCTAACGTCTCGACTGTGCTTGAGACTAAGGAATCCTGCCTCAGACATGGTATCTGGAGCCGCGGCGAGTAATGGAAGTGTCATGGATCCACACTTCATTGAATCTGGCTTGCAGATCGGCATAAAGGGGTATCTGGACACCCTGAAAAACTCTCTACTACATTGGATGGAGCAGAGGTTGGGCTTGAAAATGTGGTGCTTATCCAGGATTTTCCACCATGCCATGGGTCAAAAGCAACACAGACCTTCCTTACTGAAAAGGTAACATTCTTTGTAAGGGCTCACATGTGACCCAGTATTAGTTCAAATCGCAACCTTTTCGATTACATTTTATGAGGCATACCTCAAGCAAGTACCAATGCTTCACCACACTCGCGTATCAGCAGTTTGGAAACCTGCATTGTGTGTACGACACGCAAAATCAAAAATGGGTAGGTGGCAGCAGCTGAAAAGAAATCGTTCCCGTGTGGAGGCTGTAATTGCCCAGAAAGGCGGGTATATTTATTTCTTTATTGCCCACAGGGGTCTAAACGTAGAGGGGACAAACAAAGGGATAAATCAATTACATCGACTCCAGTGCGTAATGAATGGCAAAGTCGACGGCGGTGGAATTTGATTTAAGACGAACTACCTATTTCTTTACTACCCACAAGGGGCTAAACACAGAGAGGACAAACAAGAACAGACCTACGGGTTAAGTCGATTATATCGACCCCAGTGCGTAACTGTACTTAATTTATCAACGCCGAAAGGATGAAAGGCAAAGTCGACCTCGGCAGAATTTGAACTCAGAACGTAACGGCAGACGAAATATATATATATATATATAATATATATATAGATATGTATATAGTACAAAGTAAGATTGGGGTTATGGATGTAACCCACTATGGGATATCATTTATCCAATTTACTGTTGGTATATTACCCAAATTCTTAATAGATAAATGTTTTTAATTGCAATGCAATTAAGTCCTTTATTATATTAAACGGGTGAAGGCAAAGAAATATTTTTACCGTAAATTTATAATACAAATAAGAAAATGGAGAAACAAATTTGGTTTGTTCGTCAACTTACGAATATTAAAATGTTGGATTATTTATTCATTTTACAAATGAGAACATCAAAAGCATACAAAAATATTATATAAATCAATAGATAAGGTAAAAATACAAATACATATTTTTAAAATTCTTAGGAATTCATTAATTTGTACTATGACTTTTAAAATCTCTGTTTGTATTATTATCTTGTCTATTGATTTATATAATATTTTTGTATGCTTTTGATGTTCTCATTTGTAACATGAATAAATAATCCAACATTATAATATCCGTAAGTTGATGAACAAACCAAATTTGTTTCTTCATTTTCTTATTTGTATTATATATATGTGTATATATATATAATATATATATATATATAATATATATATATATATTATGTGAAATAGAAAGATGGATAATCTTGTAGTAGATTAATCAAAAGATTAACCGATACCTTAGTAGCAAAAATCACAGCAGTGAACAGCACGGTTGGAGGTACAACCATCTGGCGTTGCAACCGTGCGTTGGTGCGGATAATTGAAATTAAAACATTATTGGTGAATTGAAGAAATGGAGCTGAACGCAGATTGAACAGAAATCGTTTTATTTCATTCTACACGTGTTCGAAACACGTGTAGAATGAATGCCTTTCGAAACACGTGTAGAATGAAATAAAACGATTTCTGTTCAATCTGCGTTCAGCTCCATTTCTTCAATTCACCAATAATGTTATATATATATATATATATATATATATATATATATATATAATGACTGACAACTTTCAGTTTCCGTAAAGCAAATCCACTCGCCTGAGTTTGGTCAACCAGAGGCTATAGAAGACACTTGCACAAGGTACCACTGAGTGGGAGTGAACCTGGAGACATCCAGTTGGGTGTAAACTTTTACCACACAGACACATCTGAGAAGAATTATATTTTTTTTAATAAATTATACGGTTGTGAGATTTTAATTTAAGCGTTTACTAATTTAATTATCTTTCTGCCCAACAGAACTCCGTGAAATAAGTAGCAATATAAAATGTCATAATTCAGTAAATACAGTAACCTGCTTTTGTAATAATGGCCACATGATATATTAATAGTCTTTATAATTAACAATTATGCTCAACCAGGGAGAAATATTACTTGCCGTATAGAGAAATATTTTAGATACTTCAAAATTTCAATGCTAAATCAATAGTTTATTACCATGTCTATAATAAAAATGCAAAGGCTGAAGATTTTAATAGGATTAAAGTACACTTCACGTACAAACATACACACACACACACAAAGAGACACATACACACACACACACACAATCACCCCCCTCCAAACACCCCCACACAACAACACAGACGCACACACACACATATAAACATACATATATTATATATATATAGAGTGAGAGATATTTACGGTCTCTAGCACGTAGTATATACGTTTGCCTACACGCTCATTTGCTGCAAAATAGCGTCCAAGGAAAGCCCCATACATGACGCCAAGTGTTAAAGAACAACGAATGTCCCTAACCATGTCAGACCGCTTGCCCCCAAATGACCGAGAATGGTAGATGTCGGTACCTCTCCATTATTATGTTTTCTCAATGCGATTGATACATATCATATCCGAACGAAGTGAATCGCTGGTCTTGGATTTATATGCAAATAGAGTGAAGTCCATTTGCTGATGTGCTGCGGTGTAGCAGTTGTGAAGGAAAATTAAATTACGAATTAAAAGCAGCTCAAGTCAAGTAAATATCATCGGTGGCACATACATAGCGTATGCATTTTGTTTATACGCTTATTTGCCGGATTTATTTTCAGGTTTATTTTAGGTTGTAAGGCTAGCTGGTCGAATTATTAACACGCCGGAAAATATGCTTGGCAACATTTCGTCCATCTCTACGTTCTGAGTTGAAATTACGCCGAAGTCGACTTTGCTTTTCCTACTTTCGAGGTAGATAAAATAAGTACCAATTAGACACTGGGGTCGACGTAATCGATTCACACTCTCCCCTAATATTCCAGGCCTTGTCACCATAGTATGAATTATATATATATATATATATATATATATATATATATATATATATATATATATTTAAAGGTGTAACGTTTATACTAGTCTTGATAGAATTGTCATATCGGTTCTATTTTAGCAAAACTGTCCGACGATCGGGAACGTGAAACTCCGAGTAACAGGTTTTGTTGAATTTCTGCTGCTTTTAAATAAAGCATATTACTCTACCCCTGGTATTTGAGTACTCTTTTTTCCACCTTGTTTCACATTTATGTGTTTACTCCGGTATATATATATATATATATATATATATATATATATATTATATATATATATATATATATATATCCTCTCTTCATCAACTCGCGTATATATATATATATAGATACTCGAGTTGATGAAGGAACGAAAGAAAGTAGTACTCAATACACTTGGTTGTAGCTACATACATATTTTAGTAACTATGTGACTCAGCTCCAAATGACTTAGGTCGCAAGAGGGCGTAAGACATGTCTATCTCGTCAGATACTACGAGCTCAGGAAAATCATGTGGAGCTGAGCTGCGTAAGCTGTTATTAAATATCCATGCATATGTAAAGACACATATATGTATCTTGTACAATTCTGTATGTGTATATATATATATATATATATATATATATATATATATATGTATATATATATATATATATATATAAAACATTATTGGTGAATTGAGGAAATGGAGCTGAACGCAGATTGAACAGAAATCGTTTTATTTCATTCTACACGTGTTTCGAAAGGCACAAATTACCAAAATCCGATTGAATAATGGGACCATATTGTGTCTTTCTCTTCAGGAAGAAAAAAGGAAATCCGTTAGAGAAACAAAAACAGAACAGAGGCGGAGCAAAAACCAAATCGAACTATGCTCCTAAGAGCCCATGGCGAAACTGTTTATCAGTGTTTGCTGAGAACCGGTGGCTGAAGAATTCTACAGGTCAGGCATCGGTCAATCATGTGGGTGAGGGTGTATAGATGTTCTTAGTGACCGAGAATAAAGTTCTGACTATTTAAGGAATATTGGATGTTTTATAAGGGGCGAGAAAAAATCTACTTAGAGACGTGTGTGTGTGTATACTGTTCTATATATGTGTGTGTTGGCGTAGGGGTAGAAAACACTTTTTGTGTACGTGTGTGCGTTTGATCGTTCGGCTGTCAGTGGCTACTGCCGTGATAACCTTTTTTCCTTTTTTCTTCCTGAAGAGAAAGACACAATATGGTCCCATTATTCAATCGGATTTTGGTAATTTGTGCCTTTCGAAACACGTGTAGAATGAAATAAAACGATTTCTGTTCAATCTGCGTTCAGCTCCATTTCCTCAATTCACCAATAATGTTTTAATTTCAATTATCCGCACCAACGCACGGTTGCAACGCCAGATGGTTGTACCTCCAACCGTGCTGTTTACTGCTGTGATTTTTGCTACTAAGGTATCGGTTAACTTTTGATTAATCTACAACAAGATTATTCATCTTTCTATTTCACATAATAATATATATATATATATATATATATATATATAATATATATATATATATATATATAATATATATATATATAATATATATAATATATATATATATATATATATATCTAAATGAAGATTCCGCAATACTAAATAGGAAATATATATAGTAGATATCATACCCACATGCCCACAGTTTACACAGTGGGCTGTTATGTAGATACATGTATGTGTGTGTGTGTGGGGGGCTTGTATGTATATATATATATGTATATGCACGTGTATGTAAGCATATGGATATGAAAGTAAACAGATCAACATACAGATAGATAGGTACATAGGTTATATGAACAGACAAGCACACATACGCGCACACACACAAACGAAGACTGAAACACATGACCATATATGCACACACACTTTACTTTACACAAGGACACATATGGAGAGACACGCCCACACATATGAAGATAAACATCCATACATACAAACACGGTACATAGTTGCAAAATACATATACTCAGACATGCACACACAAGGAGACAGAGGTACACGCACACACACACAAGCAAACATACATATGAGCACACAACATAGACATGCAAACACATGAATATGCAGAATGCATACATACAAATGTACACACATACATATATGCATACGCGCACATACATGCTGACACACATGCATACATACGTACATAGATGCATGTATATATACACACACACAAACTAACCCACACACATGTGCACAGACAAACAAAAAGAACGCAGTGTGAAAAACAAAGTCAAAACTATTGTAAAGGTTGCAAGACGCGACGAAGATTTTAGAAAAGTAAAAAAGAAATAAGTGGATATTTTATCTGTGAGTGTGTTAAATTATAAGGCATTAAAAGAGAATGACTCTCCACAGACACAACTGAACACATAAATATTGTATTAAAATAAACCACAACCCCCCAAAAATTCATTATTAGCCATCCATTTCTCCATATTAGCTTTCTTCTCTCTTTCAATTTCTGCTCTCTTCAAAGCATAAATAGATAAAAATTTGTTTACAGAAATTAACGAAGAATCATATGAACCTATATGATCGGCCATATGAATGAGTTGACAACTTCTGTACGAATTATGTTATTTTTGTTTTGTGTGTGCACGCGCAAAATGACAGCTCAAATCCAATTAAAATGACCTTTTGTTATTCTGTAATTTGTGTTTGTGATGAGCGTATTTCAAAACTCGATCTTCGATATAAATTTAAAAGGAAGTTTTCCCAGAAATCCTATTGGTTTTAACGTTTGACGTGACATTTGCTCCCCCACCCATTTTGCCCTAAATTTCTTCCTATTCCTGTTTTCCTGTAGGAAAAAACATGTTCTCAATATTTCAACTATCTCCATCTCCACCCCAATTTCTTCATTTTTTAAATCGTTTTTCCAAATGTTTCTCTTGGTAATCCAAGGAGAAAAACCAGAGCGTACGAATCTTTAAAAGTTCTCTTCCATTTTTTTCTCAAAGAAACAATAAAATCTCCTTAGACATCCACCCATCACTTCACCACTTTCCAAAAGCTATAAACTCTCAATGTTTGACTTGTTTTTGCAAAGCGGGGAAGTTTCTTCAGAAATAATGTTGTTGACCTGTTGTTTCTAGCATGCCGGGTTTTCTGGTGGTGGTCTGGTAAATTTAACATCAGCTATTTCAGTACAATTCTACACATGTGTGAAGCATCGGACGAAAGTGAAACATTGGAGATTGTGTGCGTCTTTAAGAAAAAATTAACTTTAAAAAATTACAAATTTTCCCAGATGCGTAAACACAGTATTTTTCTTCGGGGATGAAAAGAAAAATTGAGAAATTGCGCTGGGGAGAAACTAAAATTTTGAAAACGTGATTTCCGGGCAAAATCGTCTTAACCCACTTTTAAATGATGAAACAATAAATAGTTTGAGATCTTTCTTACGAGCAAAAAGCACTTTTGTGCAAACCCATACAAAATCTACCCTCCCTAATTCACTTTCAAACAAACAATTTCTTTCATTACGCCAGTAATCCAGTTCACTATATCAACTTTGCCGATTCGTCCCTTAAGATAGGAACAAATAAAACAATATGGCTGTAGGTCGTAACACCCGAGCAATGCCAGGAAGTGTTGCTAGGATATATATATATATATATATACATACATACATGCATACATACATACATATGCGACATACCGGAACTTCATTCGTTGTACTTAGGGCTTGTCAATGACGTGTACTGTAAGATACGTCAAAATCTCTCACGTCTGTTATATAGCGAACTGTGAATAATATATTCATTGATGCTGTGGAATACCTTAGAGTGCTAAATTAAACGCTGTGTGCAAATGAAACAGAATGAAACTGCAAATGTCATTCGTGTAACATACTTAAAGTCTATAGAGTAGATGTTCGTCTCACACATAATTCAAATATGCAATTACGAATATTTTTAAGATTCTGTTCAAAATAAACAGTTATTATATTTCTCAACGGCTGTCTCATGATTCCTATTTGAAGTTTATTATATTAGTTATATCCAATAATGTATAGTAAATTATACGCGCTGATTAAGCGACCCTTACACTAAGCAGTACTATTACTGCAAAATTAGAAATTATTTAGCTGACGGTGCTGATTTATGTTTCCCCCAGGAGAAGAGGAATCAACTTTAGCAATTAGTTTCAAATCATAGTCATCCAATTATCTGTACATTCTAGTCATGTTACCACCTGCAAAGGTTTATGGTTAGCCCTCACGTATCTAGTATCAAGTTGACAATTTTTATAGCTACGTATAATTAGAAGTGTATCTATAAATCTACAATATGACTATGAAAATTAATTTATTGATTCTATGAAAATTAAGTTATTGATTATAAAGATTCATGTCTTGTATCAATCTTATCTATTTTTGTTATTGGTTTAAATCTGTAATAACAGAAGAATTTTATAAGAATTCAGTAAATGTATTTACAGATGCTACATTAGTTCTTGTGAGATAACGTGTAAGAAAAAAGAAACAGAATCATCTGTATGTTTGCTGTGTGTTTCTTCATTAAGTTAACTCAGAAATCTTTGCAAATCTAGTCACAACAGAGTATTGTAATATTTGCTTAAAATACATCCTTCGTTCTAAGCTTCGAGCATTACTCCGCAAAATTACTTCTTGCTGTTTACATATAGAAGACCGGCAGTTTTTTGTGACCTACAAATGTCATATTTAGTGTGTCTGTAGCTGAAACATCGTAATGGTGCAGAAACACATGTAACACATCCGATCACGTTATAGCTAAGTTTGGTATGTCTATAAGTAGAATCTTTTTTCAAGACTGTTACAGTAGAAATAATTTTGTCGTGTGTGTTTGCAAACGTCTTATATACAAGCGTATTAATATAAACTATATATATACAAATTTACTTTAAATATCGTTCCTGAATGGACCTAATTCCTGTATGATGTGTTGAGGTTATACCGCCTAAAACTCCATAATGAATTCATTGACAGTTAATTGGCTCAAAATGCAATTTACCTGCTATGAAATTATCAAGAGATTAAACTAAAGATGATGTATTTACCATGATGGAATACCTCGGAATGAATTTACTACGTAGGCAATGTTTGAGTTATGTACTTTCACGCCTAATTTAGATCTCAGAAGAATAGGAGGTTGGTTAATTGACTGAATTATGGGAACCGTTCTCAATGAAACACCATATATTAGTTCGGTGCTATTCTGCCAGATGGAAACGAATCCCACAAACAATTAAATTGTTTCCTTATAATCCTTAAAAATGTTTTAGCCCGAAGGCCGCGGCCATGCTGGGGCACCACTTATATATAACATTGTTATATAAGTATATGTATATCCATCTGTCTGTCTGTCTGTCTATCTATCTATCTATCTATCTATCTATCTATCTATCTATCTATCTATCTATTTATCTATCTATCTATCACACACTTCTTTGTTTGACTGTAATAGCCTTTCATAGATGCCTCAGCAAATTGGCATATTATTCTTCACTGATGGCTGAGGCGTTTTGAAAATAGCCAATAAAATGCAATACGCTTTACATCCCGAAAAGCTGAGGCTATCACTTTCTTGTAGATGAAACGACATTAGCTTTCTTTGGAGCAAGTGAAGAAAGGTTTCCACTGTGATGTCTCTCTCTTTCTAGTTCAAAGTCATGAAACCAACTGTCATCATGGGTTAAACCAGCTGGATCTGCCACAAATAATGTCAGATTTTCACATGAGGAAATCAATGTAGTGGGGTTTTGATTAGATGGTACTGACCGAGCAGAAATCTGTGTCATGCCAAGTTTAATGTGCAGTATATTCTCAACTCTCTCTCAGGATATACATATAGCATTGCCTATCTGATTTATAGTCAAACTCCTATCATCCTCCAGCATGTCTGTCTCATGTTTCCTATTTGAAATTTGGTCCATTTTGAAGACGTGGGCCTCGAGCATTCCTCATTCTTCGCTCCATGCTCTGAAGGCAAATCTGCGTCAGAAATGGGCTTGAATTCCGTAGGAACATCTGCGTACTGCGTGTAAAGCATTCACACCTAGACTTAGGGCTTCTATTCGAAACAGATGGTTATATCGAATACATGTGGTGGGGTCATACTTGTATTTCCTTTACCATCACATTGCAATGGTTATATTTACATGCCGAAATCTACCAGTAAATAATTGTTGGTTTTTTAAAAACCATTAAAACTCACTCAGACGCAGATCCACTCTGCATCGACAACAGATTGCATTCCCAGAATACAGAATGATACCCTTTAGTGAGCATAATGAGAGATGCACAAAGCAACTACTACCACAATTTTTAATATTTCCATTCTATCAATGTGCTATTGGAACACCAAGACAAATTTAGATTAAACAAGGAAACATTCTACATTGAAAAATATAAGCCTGAACTTAACCATCTTAACATTCTTATACAGAGAAACTCATCTCATTAGAAAAGGGGAAAAGAAATATAAAGCGATTATCTCCCTTATACCGGAAGAAATCCCTTATTACCTCCCCCTGCCTGAAACTATTCTTTGCACTTCATAACGAAGACATGACACGATGTAGGTAAAGACATTTGAGAAATTTGAAAGGTTTACACGAAACCGGTTATTTCTCCCAAAACTATATTACTATATACAAACTTTTATAACATTTTTCTAACATAACGACTTAAACATATTATTTAACCTTATAAAACAAGCCTTCTGTGGTTTTTTCACGCTTTTCTATTTTTATACATCCAACCACGTGCTTTTAAACACCAACTTTTTCACCTATATATATATATTATATATATATATATATATATATATAATTATATGTATATGCGGTATGAGTTATTAAAAACACCTTGCGATCATCAGTGGTGACATAACAAACGTAAAGATATTAAAAATATATTATACAAACCAACATAGGCGCAAAAAATGTACAAGCATTTCGCGTGTATTCATGATATAAAATCCAAGCGCCCATTTCAACCATGTGCTTATATATATATATATATATATATATATAATATATATATATATATAATATATATATATATATATATATATATATATATGTACACGCACACACACATATGTATAGACGCACATACAGGCACATATTTATATGTGTGTGTGTTTGTGTGTGTGTGTGTGTGCAGGTGTTTTCGCTTCATGGGTGTATGCCATTGTTTAAAAGTAATAAGTGAATATATAAAGAAATGAATATTCCAAGTGATTATGCGAACGTTTCTTTCAATACATACACGCGTGTGCAATTGCATTCCTTCTCACAACAAACTATAAAATGTTCCATTGTTATTCAGACAATAGAAAACACTACAGATGTGACAACTTCCCAGAATTAGCACTTGAAAAACATATTCTTTCTAAAATACTGTATTTTCCCATTCTATTGTTTTTGCCAAATTAAGATTTAGTCCCCATATTTTCGTCTATGATGAAAAACACGAGGGGATTGTATTTAAACATGGTTATAAGAGAGAACTTGCTCCCCACTATTAACTGCCAGAAAATATCAATATATGTACAAGTAGCTAACGATGTATTTTTCTTTTCATACATCTGATACACATTCATACACTACTCATATATAAACACACGCAAATATCTATCTATCTATCTATCTATCTATCTATCTATCTATCTATCTATCTATCTATCTATCTATCTATCTATCTATCTATCTATCTATCTATCTATCTATCTATCACCGCGAGTGTCGCGTTGCTCTCAAGCAACTCTGCCGTCCTGGGTCGACCTTGAGTGACTTCAACACAACCAAAGCATTCTATAGGGGTTTAGTGGAGGGGAGGTACGATGACGAGCTCGGGGCGAACCTGGACGTCGACGAGGAGTACCTGACCCGCCTGTTCAGGACGACTTTCGGGCCAGGGCCCATGGACAACTTCCAGAGATCCCTGGCCTGGCAGTGCTACCGAGAAGCGCTACCCGTTCGGGATAAGCTCTACAGACACGGCTCGAGAAACACGGGGCCGACCTGCCCGAGATGCGGTCAGAGCGACGAAACCGTTCTGCACGCACTCGTGCAGTGTCCAACAATTTCCGACCTGTGGGCTTGTGTCGAACAACTGCTGTCACGTGTGGGACGAGTCGGTTTATCAGCTGAGTCTATCGTTAATATTGTCACGCCTCCCTCCTTCAAACGGGAAGGAAGAGCTATTTTCATCATCCTTGTGGCTATGGCGAAAGAATGTATCTGGTGGACGCGTCTGAAAGGATTGGAGACAAACACTTTCCTCTCTGGTCAATCTCTCATCAACTTCTTCAAGTACCACTTGAAAAGGAAAGTGAGAGTAGAGAGACAAATTTTGTCTAGCGAATGTTTTAAAAAAAGATGGGTGAATGTAGCAAGAATGGCACGTATGAATGACGAAGCCACCTTGAGCATGATCCTATGAACCCAGAAATTGAAAACAGAGAGTTGCTTATTTGCAAAAAAAAAAAAAAAGAAATATAACATGTGACTCCATTGACCGAGGTTACCGTGGTCTTTTCCGTAGGCTTTTCTTTCCACGGGTAAACCTCACCTGTCCTCCCCTTTACACTTCATATTGACATTTCTGTGATAACGATCCCTATTGATCAAATTTTTTTTTTTTCCTCTCCCCCTTTTTTTAACCCCCCTTTTTTTGTCCTCTTTCTCTCCTTTTACGATCCCTTTTGATCGAAACTCCCCCTTCCTTTTTTTTTTTAAACCTTCAAAAGAAAAGCTCTACCTTGTAATTTGTTCTATCTGTGTGCAGCCCTGTGTGGCTAATAAAGAAACATATCTATCTATCTATCTATCTATCTATCTATCTATCTATCTATCTATCTATCTATCTATCTATCTATCTATCTATCTATCTATCTATCTATCTATATATATATCTATCTATCTATCTATCTAGGTAGCTAGCTAGCTATCTTTCTTTTTTCTATATCTCTGCCTGTCTGTCTGTGTGTAAACATGTATACGTATATGTGTAAAATCCGAAGCGGAATGAAAGAAAAGAATTTATCTTTTTATTATAACGTCATAAATCATATAATTTTTACATATGTTTCACTTGTAGATATTAGCATGTTAAGTCATAATCATCATACATGATAGCGAAATCATATTGGAATACTAGAAAGTAAGAGTTTTTTTTTCGTTGCTACTATAATATGGCTGTTCTACACAAAACTATGTTACTACATTTTAACCCCAGGAAAACGTCTTTTCCAGTTGGATAGTGACACACAATATTTATCCAATATATTGCGAGTAAGGGAGCGAATCACACCCTACAAAGCTTGGTAGACCAGTAGACAATGGTTTCTGGTTCTTTACACGTCATCGGTATCGGATACCTACTTGCTAGAGATAGAAGTCAATCGTCCCTACTCACAATGTATAAACAGAGAAGCGGCAGACAGCCGCTTCTCTGTTGATATATTGTGAGTAAGGACGAGTGACTGCCGTCGCTAGCAGGCATATATATATATACATATATAGTGGCACTCCGTCGCTTACGACGACGAGGGTTCCAGTTGACCCGATCAGCAGAACAGTCTGCCCGTGAAATTAACGTGCAAGTGGCTGAGCACTCCACAGACACGTGTACCCTTAACGTAGTTCACGGGGAGATTCAGCTTGACACAGAGTGTGACAAGGCCGACCCTTTGAAATACAGGTACAACAGAAACAAGGAGAATGAGGAAGAGAAAGTTATGGCGAAAAAATACAGCAGGGTTCGCCACAACTGCTTGCAGGATCCACGAAGAACATTTAGGTGTTTTCGAAAAATAAACATTCAAAACGCCTGGTCTGGAAATCGAAACTGCGATCTTACGACCGCGAGACCGCTGCCCTAACCACTGGCTCCTATCATACACATGTATATACATACACACTCTCACACACACACACCTATATATATATAGTTGTGAGTGTGTGTGCTTTGTGTATGTATATACATGTGTATGATAGGAGCCATAAATTAATGAATAATTAATGTTGTAGCTAAGGGAAAAATGATGTAATCTATTAGGTGGAAGGTATGAAAGAAGGAAAATGATAACAATTACAGGAAGAACACTTTTTAAAATTAAAATGACCTTTCTCAACTTTACTCATTTCACACAGTGTTTGGATTATGCTCAACGATGTCACTTGACTATGCAATGAAAAACATCAACTCTATAATAATGTTGGCTACATTTATTCCAAATAACACCTTATCAGGAACTCTAATGGCTGCTGATGATTAGTTCGAGTATTCCCTGAGTTTGAGTTGTTACGCCACAATTAAATGAATTTGCTGTAGCTCAGTAATCTCATCAAATCTAAAGTTACAGTATGCATATTACATCTCATGTGGGTAAGGTTGACAGTGAATCTTGCCTCTCTTTCCATCATTTAGATTATTTGCGTGATCACACATAACATGTAAACGTTTAACAATATATAATCCATTGCGTAGTCATGTCTGATTCTATTTTAACTGTCAACGATTGTTATTTCTAACCTTCACCTACAGCACGAGTCATCATTCCTATATAGGACTAGTGGAGATTGTTTACAGTTTTGGTCTGGTAACCAATCATTTTTGAGAGAACTTCATAGAAGTTCGTTGTTTATAGAAGAAATTGCATTTCACTTGAAACTCGAGTAAAAACGTTGCCGACTTTACTTTGTCTGCATAATTGGCATTGGAACTCTGGATTTGATTTTCTTTTACAGTTGTTGGTTTAGAGCAGGGCTGGCCAACCTGAGGTCCGAAGGCTACATGCGGCCTGCAAACGTTTATCTTTCGTCCCGCAGATTTTCGTCTTGCTTGATACCTTTTGTAATGGGTTTATTTAAACATACATTTATCTTTCTACTTGTTCTACAAAACAATTTAAAAATTTTATCAAAAATTAAAGATTGTAATGAAAAGTATAAACGAAAAGTACAACTGCCTTTGCAATGATAATATTTCATTATTGTAATAATGGGATGAGAAAGCAAACTGCTTTCAATTCTGTCAGCAGTGATTAGTTGAATACAAGTGCATAAAGTATACAAGTGAGTTTCAAGAAACTTTCGGTGATTAAAGTGGTCCCCAATGTAATTCCAGTTGGCCAGGCCTGGGTTAGAGTTTTGAGCACATAACAAGACCTTTCCTATAAATGGACAGTAGTGCTATACTTTTACTACTGACGAAAGCAGATTGGTCTTTATAGTAATCTAGATAGTGATGATATTATTGCCATCGTGCCGATAATTTCGTACTTTTGGTTTTACGCCTACGGCATGTAGCGATGACGAATCATCAACGCTGAGCCGCAGTATTGGCATACAAAGGAGATTTTCTGTTAATCGTTTTCCGATGGCATCACTATAATTGGAAGCCTGTCAAAATTTTGGCTGAGTGGTATATCTAGATGAAAGTTCTCAACGTCTTCTAGATCCACTAGTTTAAAATAGTTCAGAAGCAGCTTGAAGTCTGCTCACGAGACTTGAAGTAGAAACATGATGTCTGATTACTGAGGCTATAGAGAATTTTTGTCCTGTCATAAGAATTACTCATATAAGATTATCTCTCAGGATTTCTTGATCTTTTGCAAATTCCCACTCATGTTCCATAGTCCGGAAGGTAGATTGAACCTTAGTAAACATATTTCTCCGTTGCATGTTCGGGTGATTGCTGCGACACTGGTCACATTTGTTTTCTGAGGATTTTGTGCATGTCATTCACAAGGCTACATAATCTGATAAAGTTCTCGCCAAACAATAGACGCACTCATACATGTAAGTCACAAATGAAAGCAGACAGAACACACACATAGACATAACACACGCATATGCAAATATGCACAAATATGTATGTATGTACGTATGTATGTATGTACGTATGTATGTATATACATGCATATCTATCTATCAATCTATCTATCTATCTATCTATCTATCTATCTATCTATCTATCTATCTATCTATCTATCTATATATATATATATATTATATATATATATATATATATATATATAATATATATATATATATATATATATTCAAAATGTGACCGCGTGTGTACAGTTGGCGATTGTTTTTCCTCCGTCTTCCTTTCCCTTTCCTATGTTTCTGACGAAGAGCTCCGCTCGAAACGTTAAAGCCCACTTCTTTCCTTCTTTCCTGAGCGTCCAATAATACTATGCTTGTTCCACGTCTTCGCGTTGTTGTGTTTTCTCTTTGTGTTTTCATGTTTGGATTAACTATATATATGTATATATATATATATATATATATATATATATATATATATATATATATATATATATATATATATATATATATATATATTCACTAAGAAACAAACACATACTCCAAAAGCATAATGCTAATCCATTTATACTCACAGATCTTGCATACAGAAAACAATACAAGAGACATTACAAAGCTGGCTGTCATATACACATGAAAACAGAAAAGAGAAAATTAAAGAGAAAGACATAACTAAAAAATTAATCATTAATCAAATGTATAAACAATACCATAAAACTGAAATTAAATTAAGAAAAGGTCCAAGCTCTATCAAGATCAAACGTAAAATATAATGTTTTTGAAATTCGAAAAGTCTATTTATTCTGTTTATGAGGTTAATTTCATAGCAGACATTTTTATGGGGGTTTCTGAAATTTACTTTTGTTCACTGTAATTTTCTTTTTACATAAATTTATTTATTTATCTATTTATTTTAAAGAATTAGTTGTAAATTTATTTCAGTGAAGTCAAGTTGTCTGGAAGCAACAGACTGAAGAAAATTGATTTGACGCTTATAATGATAGGAAAAATAACAACATCAAGTTAAATATGAAGTACTAGAATCAAAGTTTTGTATTTGAGGATGCTTGTCTATTGATATTATAGATATATATATGTATATTTAAATCTTTGAATAAGATTATTATTGGTCCTTACCCCTTTGTGATCAACACTATTACCACGACGACCACCAGCATCATGAATAAAATTAAAATGCCATAACGACCACTACCAACAGTAACATCAACGAAACACCGCAAACCCATCACAAACATCAGGAAATCAAAACCACAAGCATTATCATTATCAACACTTGTACCATCCTACCATCTCCTCCTCCATAGACAATTTCATTGGGAAATTAAGTCATTGAAGTTTATTATAAACTGATGCCAGCTAAATAGATATTTTTAAATGATGTTTTGCATGATCCTGTGCGGAAGTCTCTACACAGCAAATAAAAAGTATATCAGAGCTACACAATGGCTCTGATTAAGACCGCCATACAAGCTGACATAACTTGCATGTTGCAACCAATGACTTATACACATATTTATAATAAAAATTCTGAATTTTCATAGACCGTTAATATATACTAAATATGAAAACTCTTATCTTACATTGTACTAAGAATTTTTCAAGATAGTTGACTATTTTTTACTGGGTTTCATACTTTCGCTTCTCACGTATTCATATCAAATGCTATCATCCAATATATGGAATTTCTTTTGTCTTTAACACATTCTACATTTCTAACGTAATTAACATTATCTACCTTTCTAACATTTAGCAGTTAATTTTAGAAGCACTGTTTAAGTATTTATCAGCAGATTTAAACTTAAGAAGCGAAACCAGATATATTAATATTAAAATGGATGATCACTATTTCTCTCCTTCATGATTATGCGTAATAGTTAGTATAAAACATATATTCCTACAAAATACCGACTTTTGAAACAGTTCATAAAGTCCTGTAGATTTCCACCGTCACATTTTAGGAGCGAACCTTTTGTGTTTAGATCCAAGTATTTTTTAGTAATTACATTTGAAAAAAAAGAAATAAAATCCGTATTGCATTCCTAAACAAAATATAAGTTAGGTGCTAAAAATGTACAGGGAAAGGTGTTTCGCTGGAAAATTTTCACACCTACAGCACCAAAACTGTACAAATATAGAGATATAAAAAAGAAAAAAATACTTACAATCTCTGATAAAGTCAATAGAGAGATATATCCATGGAAAATCAATTGCAACATTGAATCACACATACTATTGTCTTCATTTGGCAAATATATCACGTTTACTGTGAATATATATTTAACCTGAATATCATGTCCCAGCAGTTTGATAGTCGTCTTCATTTCTAACACACATATATTTGCTATAAATGTTACTTGTCATGAATATGCATACGTAAAACTAAATTCTGAATAATATTCTAAGGCTTCACAATCAAAATGTCAGCTAGTTATTTTAAATGCAGTTTATAGTCTGTTTGTGTTTACAGCACCGTTCTGATTTTGTCAAACATCTCTATTCAGGAGAATAGGAAACGCAAAAAAATATATAATAATGATTGAAATAAGATGGATGAAGCTGTTTTCTGAAGTTTCCATATGGTCTATACAATGCTATTGATTGTTTACGAAATATATTTGAAATAGTCTTTCCGAGTTTTGCTTATTCTCTCCTTTTTTTCTCTCTCTCTCGCTCTCTTCCTCTTTCATTCTATCTATCTATGTGTCTGTCTGTCTGCCTATCTGTCTGCAGTATAAGCTCACGAATAAATATATTCATCATTGTACGTACATACATACAAACACGTATAAGGATGTGTATATTTATATGATTTCATTTTGTATGTATACGTATGTGCGTTGTATGCGTGTAAGTATGTCCGTATATATATATATATATATATATATATATATATATATATATATATATACGGACATACTTACACGCATACAACGCACATACGTATACATACAAAATAAAATCATATAAATATACACATCCTTATGCCAGTTTTCTAACTTATAGCCAAAGATTAATGTAAAAAATAAATAACACTGAAGCAAAATAACACCAAATATATAGTGCGTGTGTTTTTATTGGCTAAAAATTCCGAAATATAACAATATCTGTTTCAACACAGGACTTCACATAAAAAATCTTGCACAACAAATATTTAAGCGTATATATATATATATATATATATGGACACAGATACATATTTGGTTGCAGAAAAAAATCAGAAATCGCAAAATAAATTCCAATTTATTAATTACTATGTACTGAAACAACGGCTGTTATTTACACGTGTACTAAACGTGATATTTTAAAAGTATAGCGATATAGCTATACTGTGAGCAATATATAAGCATCTCTTGTTGCGGAAAACTCAAAGGTGATGATCATATTATTGCTTTTGGAATATGGACTCTCATTCACGGCACAGAAAATCAATACTTTATGCAAGTAAATGTACCTGCTCTTTAACTGTTGAATAGCGCTGGAAGTGTCTGCAAAAATTCAAATTCAAATCTTTTACTTATAACGATAAGTCTGCAATAAATTGTTATGCACTCTGGAGAGAAGAGATTGAGTGAGAGTCAGTGAGAAAGAGAGTGATAGAGAAAGAGAGAGGGGAGAGGAAGAGAGAGAGATTGCAACTTGTGGAACTAGTAATAGAGGAAGGCGCGTGAGATATAATAGGATATTAGAGTTTATAATGATCCGGTTATTGGCTTTTGATTTCAAATACTTTGGATATGGTTAGTCTCATGTATGTGCGCGGATACATATGTTGCTAGAATATACTTTAAGGGGATTTTTAGTGAGCTTTAGATAATTTTCATATGGAAGAGCAGAGGGATCAATAAATCTTTAGAAGAATCATGGAGAAAATAATGAATATATTAAAGGGTATAGTGTACCGTGTTCCAACTGAAACTATTTCTTATGCCGGTTTTCTAACTTATAGCCAAAGCTAAGTTTATGTAAAACAAAATTTATCCCATTGACAAATATATTCACAGTGAGAAAATAATAGCGTTTACCTCTGTGTGCGCGCGTGCATGTATGTATGTATGTATGTATGTATGTATGTATGTATGTATGTATGTATACATATGTGTGCGTGTGTGTGTGTTATACCCAGTAATAGAGTGCCCCTTTTGATGCAAGTCGACTGAAGTACTACTCTAATGTTTAAAATTAGAAACGTTTTGATATAAAACATGCAATGGTGTTAAAAACAGAGTGGTAAGAAACAATATCACCTGGTCATTAATGACCTGCTTAAATTTCTGTTTCTCTTCATGTTTGGAGTATATTCCACTTTTCACTAGACAGACACGCTGGACTTACAAGTGTGATAACAGGAATTTCTATAACACCAGAATGTCGAACTCCCTTGTGATACCAATTTAAGAGCTTCGAAAACGCGTTGAGTGCTGCGGTGGAAATTTCTACCGTTTCACGATCATTATATATATATGTATGTATGCATGTATGTATGTATGTATGTATGATGTATGTATGTATGTATGTATGTATGCATGTATGTATGTATGTATGTATGTATGTATATATATATATATATATATATATATATATATATATAATATATATATATATATATATATATTATATATATATATATTATATATATATATATATATATATAGTTTATGAGTAACAATGAAGGGTGAAATTAATTAATTTGGAACAATTATCAATTACACCAAGTAGTCTTCGGCATGTAAAAGCCTCATTCGAGGAAAATTTAAGTAATACTAAGCAATTAAGGGTTTAGCAACGAATTGCCTTACCACACGCCGAATTTAGAAATAGCAGTCAAAGAGATTATAGCTATTTCTTCTACTAAAAGGGAGATCACAGTAAAGGCACAGCATTTGAAAGGCAAACACAAACAGGTAAAAGAGAATGAATTAACGGCAATCTATCATACAGTTTTAAGTCACCTACGGACGTTCGTTTCGAGATCAAGTCTTAGGAAAGCATAAGAATTAGATAACTCTACTTTACCCAGACTTCTTCTTTCATCAGCGCAGGATACAAACAATCATGAATGATTGAATATTGAATTTTGAGATACTAGAAGGCACCAACTCAACCCAGTATCAGAGCGAGCTAAGCGCCACAGCTAGTATCACCAAATTCAAAGTATGAATGAAAGCTTGTGTCACCAGTCCCTTCCCACCCGCGTGTAGCCAAGACAAAGTGCTGTGGTCATTTACTGGGATGGATATGGTTTATGAGTAACAATGAAGGGTGAAATTAATTAATTTGGAACAATTATCAATTACACCAAGTAGTCTTCGGCATGTAAAAGCCTCATTCGAGGAAAATTTAAGTAATACTAAGCAATTAAGGGTTTAGCAACGAATTGCCTTACCACACACCGAATTTAGAAATAGCAGTCAAAGAGATTATAGCTATTTCTTCTACTAAAAGGGAGATCACAGTAAAGGCACAGCATTTGAAAGGCAAACACAAACAGGTAAAAGAGAATGAATTAACGGCAATCTATCATACAGTTTTAAGTCACCTACGGACGTACGTTTCGAGATCAAGTCTTAGGAAAGCATAAGAATTAGATAACTCTACTTTACCCAGACTTCTTGCTTCATCAGCGCAGGATACAAACAATCATGAATGATTGAATATTGAATTTTGAGATACTAGAAGGCACCAACTCAACCCAGTATCAGAGCGAGCTAAGCGCCACAGCTAGTATCACCAAATTCAAAGTATGAATGAAAGCTTGTGTCACCAGTCCCTTCCCACCCGCGTGTAGCCAAGACAAAGTGCTGTGGTCATTTACTGGGATGGATATGGTTTATGAGTAACAATGAAGGGTGAAATAAATTAAGTCTGGGTAAAGTAGAGTTATCTAATTCTTATGCTTTCCTAAGACTTGATCTCGAAACGTACGTCCGTAGGTGACTTAAAACTGTATGATAGATTGCCGTTAATTCATTCTCTTTTACCTGTTTGTGTTTGCCTTTCAAATGCTGTGCCTTTACTGTGATCTCCCTTTTAGTAGAAGAAATAGCTATAATCTCTTTGACTGCTATTTCTAAATTCGGTGTGTGGTAAGGCAATTCGTTGCTAAACCCTTAATTGCTATATATATATATATATATATATATATAATATATATATATATATATATATATATCTTATATATATACAGTTGCTGCCAAAATGTTCAGAATGGCATTGTTTTCGTCAGAAAAGTAGGTATAAGTTTTTATCTAAGTGGTTTTATATTCTATAATTTTCACAGACAATACACACAATATTATTTGTTATTGTCCGAGATTTTGGTGTAATTTAAGAGGATAATACAAAAGTTATGGATGATTCACAAAATACTACATCTTTTTTCTAGCAAAACACTGTAGCTGATCTGGTAAAAGAGTGGGATAAGCTATATTAAATCACTCTCTCTATACATACGATATTAAATCTCAAGGATGTAACGGAGAATACATAGGTCAAACAAAGCTTACTCTATGAAATAAACTGACCACTCACGGTAAACAAATACAAGGCCCCAGTGCTGGACAGATTCCACTGAGTGAACAGATAGACATATGAACAAAAAGATTTTTCAAGTCTTCCAACTCTAGCTATGTTCAGTGAATACCGCAAATGAAACACGGATAAACAAAGAGAATTCCTTCATACAAAAGGGCAAACCCAGACTTAACAAACTTTAACAAAGTACAAACACAAATAACTATTCACACACAAAACACATTCTGACACTTGCCATAAAGAACCTACACAGCTAACAACCTAAACTTTAGCCACTTGACTACATAACAACGACTCCTGTATACTCTCTCACCAGATAGATTATTGATTATTGATTGTTTACGAAATATATTTGAAATTGTAACTAAATATATTTACTCAACCGTATTGGTCTTCATTCCAGGCGCAAAATATACTGCTACTTGTCACTAACGCACGAACGTAGTGGGAAACGTTGAGAAGGTTCTACAATTGATCACGTGTTCATTTTCTACAAACACCTCACAGAAAATACTCAGAGCATTGTTTAGTACTGCCACTAGAACTTTTCAGTCAGCTGTGTCAGCCTTAACTTCGCTAAATATTGTCAGTTGATACTAACACATGGACGTAGCAGGGAACCTACAAAAATATCTAAGAAAAGTAACATGACTATCCTCTTACCAATCAAATCCTTTTCAAAACATATACTAATTTGAGCCACGAACTACTTATAGCAATAGGGTAAGCTTCAAACACTAATCAGAAGGAAAACATAGACTCCTCTTTCTCTTTCAGATGTTTGAAAATCAGTGTAAACTGTGAAACCGGTTAAAGCTTTAAACATAATAATAGAAAAATATTTTAACTGTTCTCAGTGCATTTTCAACTTCTATTTTTCTAATATTTCTACCTGTGTAGTACAAAATAAATTTCTCTCTCTCTCTCTCTCTCTCTCTCTCTCTCTCTCTCTCCGCATATATCTGTATCTATATCTATATATATATATTTAATCGACATTAATTTTGACTGAAGGTGCTGAATAGCACTATATGTGTTTATCTCATGAATACATTTAGTTATAATTATCTATATGCTCTCTATATATCTATATGTATTTATATGTGTATATTTATATATCTATATTTAAAGGTAAGTAGAGTTTGCAGTTGGAACAACCGTCTAAGCGATAAGAATATCCGTTAAAAACTTACCGGTATAACTTAACTATGTTAACCCTGGGTATGGATATGCAAGCATACTATGCACATAGGATACAAGTAATAACAGAATAAACAAGAGTTTGTCAAGAATCAAATTTAAAATGAGCAGCAAATGGAGAAAACTTTTGATCAACAATGAAATTGACTACCATCGGTTAAATATTTTTAATACACAACTTGAACATCGCTTACAGCCGGTTCTGCCGCCTATGTCGGTCGGTACCGCAAAAAGCATTATCAGAATAATATTCGTCATTTTTATAGCACATCCGATATAGTACATGGAGTTTCATCAGGGAAGGGGAAATAAATTAGAATACTAGTTTGCAGTGTAAAGTGAGCAAGTGAATAAACTACCAAAAAAACTAGAAAAATAATTCGTGGGTTAATCTTTCTTTAGGGGTACCAGGGTGTACAGATAATAAGAAAACAAAAGAAGTACTTAAGTTTAACAGGATGCACCAATAATTCTAGAAAAAGAATAGTACTTATGATTTCGTAAATATTTATCCAAAAATCACCCGTAGAGTTGTTACAATAGTATACTTACTGAAATATTCTAAAGACCAACCATCTGTTGTTTGTAGTGGGATTGACCAAAGTCCAGCCATCTTTACAAATGTTCAGTTAAATTTAAAACCAAAGGAATCTAAAACCGTTATAGGGTAGGTGTAAATAAAGGAAGTAAATAAAAAAATAAATATAACTGTAACAAAAAGTATGGGGGAGTAGTTTATGTCATAAGTGGCGCACACTTACCTAGAGAAAAACAATCAAAACGCGTCATGTTCAACCCTGGCGGTGTTCTGATTTGTTTTGGACCAAACGCAGAACTGTCTCAGTGCAAAAATTTCAATAAGAAGTGAATATTCAGATGCAAACATTCAAAGAGATATTGTTGTTAATATTCCCTCCTTATTGAAATTCCTAAACACTTTAGACGTCCAGTGCATCCTTATGCTTAGTGCTAATTTTAATTTTATAGCTATTTTATGCCATTTAATACCTGTGACCACCTATATTATTGCTGTTGTTATTATACTGGGGAACATTTCAAAAACAAAAATTTAGTTGTCTCGCTTTTTACAATTAGTCCTATCTAATTTGATGGTGTTGTGTTCAGAAATGCCCCCAGAAATGTTTTATCACGTTAAAGTTCTTGTTAAACAGGAATTCATTGTTTTACCAAAAGAAAAAAAAATGTCAATTTTGCCATTAAATGCAATGCTGAAATTAGAAACTAACACAAACCAAATAGTACTTTTTTATTGTTTAACAGATATATTACCCAAAATGTTTAATTACACATCTTACAATATATATTTCTACCAAACTGGAGTTTCAGCTGCTCAAGGAATGAAATTTCTCTTTGCTGATTTATGTGAATAAATTGCATCATGACAGTCTCTTTGCAGTGATCAGCAGTAGACAGCAGCATGTAGGTGTTCCATCTGCGTTGATACCTAGTCCCCATGTTCTCTATGTCTTGGTGAAATCTTTTTCTTTGCTCATCACTACTGGCTTAGGATTTTCAAAGAAACAGTCCAGAAGACTGTACAGGAAATGTATATTTGCACTCATATCGCAGCCCATTGCTCGAAAACTGGTTAACAGGGTCCGCACAAGATCTTCGTAATTTGATGGCTTCCTGTTTCTCAGGAAATCCTATACAGCTGTAACAAAAGCATTCCATGTTTCTTTTTCAATGACAGACATGGTCTGCATAAACAGCTCGTCCGTCGATAGTCACCTAATTTGTGGCCCATCAAACACTCCAATCTTATTTTTCTCACAAGACAAATCTAGTTAACTATTTGAAGCGGTCACTGTCTCAGTGTTTCAACACATGTTTTGCACACTATATGGGATGCCCAATCTTTGTCTAGTCACCCAGTTTCATGCTAATGTAAGTAAGTAATGTAGGCTTTCTTCACAAAATCTGTGATTGTTTTCATTGCGTATTCCAGAAATAGCAGAAGATATCGGGACTGTTTTTACATCCTCTTCTTTCACAACTGGCCATATTTCTGAAATACAAAACATGTTCAAAAAAGAGTTGTCAGTTGGGAAAGCATTTTCAGAATAATCAACAGTGATAAAGTAAGCAAATGCAGATTTGTGATGGCAAAGTTCCATAAAAAGCATACATACCATGAAGTTCCTTTTACAGTTTTTTAACCATACTTCACGAAAAGTGACTTTGACCTAAGTAACTTCAAGCAAAATATTAAAGGCGCATTCAAAGATACTTAAAACATAAATTTTGTTTTTACTTTGTAGTTGTATTTACCTTAAATGACATTGTAAAATCATGTTTTCAAAGTTACGTCAAGCTCCATACGTGGGTTCGCATTTCATGAAGTCAAATCTAACTTTAGAAATGGTGACAATACCAGAAATGTTAAAAAATGGACATCTCAGTTTGTGAAAACTCTTGACGTGATAGAGCAAAGTGGATTTCATTTTTGAAATCAGCACCCTCGAATTAGTAGGAAACATGCCTCTAACATCAGACAACGAAACCCCTGTAGTAAAGATTGTTTGCCAACATAAACATGGCAGTCCTGGTTTAGAACTAACGTTGCTATAATTTAGCCCCAGGTGACATCATCTCCAGCTGGCTGTACGGCACGATCTGTGTCCTTATATTTTTGAATAAGGGAATTTAGCATCCCCACTCAGCTTAAAATGTTAAAATATCTGTGTATCGTGAATTCTAGATTATTTCTCTTCATCAGCACCGAATAATTGCTCTGTTTCTCAATATCTTATATTCACTGCAGATAATGTTAACAATAATAATATCTTTATGAATGTTCACATCTGAATATTTTCAAGCAAGCACGTTAGACGCCCAGTGCGTCCTTATGGTTAGTGCTATATAAATATATATATATATATTTGATGTCCTGTACCCATATATGCATGTATATGTACATATATACATGTGGGTGTGTACATATATGTATGTATATATGCATTTATTTATATATTATTTATATTATATTATATTATATTATATTATATATATATACACCCATATATGTATATATATGTATGTATGTATGTACATGGATGTATATATATGCGCACACACATACACACGCGCACACACATGCACACACACAAATACACACGCACAGACACACTCTCAGAGAATAACGAATATTTACTCCACAGACACAAGCCTACGCACATACCCATACACACACGCACATACACACACATACATACACATATGCACACAAAGACAAGCACACATACGCAGAATGATACTCATACTGATTTATCATTATATATTTAGTAATAGCTACAAATGTATACGGACGTTTCCATGTATACAAACACTCTCTTGTTTTTGTGTGTCTAATTAAGAAAATACACCAGTGATCGATAGCACCTCATAATTTATCTTGAAATAATTGTCACGCAGATTATGACAAACCACCGTGTGTTATGATGTTTAAATCTGTCATGAAATATTTCACATATTGTTCATAGATACTCTCTGAGTGGAAACATTTAATAGATATTTTGAATATTTCTGTTTCAAATTAAACTGACTAAATTAAATATTAGTGGAAGGTAATTAAATCATTAACTCTTTACCAGAAATTAGCAGAAGTGATATGTATAATCAGAATCAGAGATTTAAATGGTATGTCTAAACCGTTGTACAATACTTAATTTATTTTTCTATATAACGTAATATGTCATATACTTTCTGATTAATGTGTTGCAAAATATAGAAAAATTAGATTTAATACCATCATATGTCAAGTTATTAAAAAGAATTACCTCTAACACACACACACGCACGCATACACACACACACACACACGCACGCACACACACACGAGCACATACACATACACATACATCCACATGCGTATCTTTATGCATATACACACATGTACGCCTGCATGGATGGGCGTGTTTTCTTTCTCTGATGAATGGTTTAATATAGTAAATCTGATAAGTTATGTAAAATCGGTAACATTTCGTGCGTTTGCTTTCAATTTCTTGGAGAAAATGCTTCTGCTACTGATGATGATGATGATGACGATGACGACAACGATTAGGTTCCTACTCTGATCTCTCATAGATATGGAGTCGCTAATGTATTACCTCCAGCAGATCAAAGATGAATGCAATATTCAAGAATGTTTCTTCCTTTCTTCCCCAATACCTCACACTATTTTTCTTAGTTATTATCTATAATGATTTAATGTCAGGCGCTGAAGTTGTTAAAGGCATGAGCATCATATCTTTCTATTGTACACTAAAACTCAAAATCATCAAGACCCATATTAACAATAAATATCTCTCATCGTTTTCCAGCTCTATCCATATGATCAAAGGAAGATTCGTATTAATCATGAGTAACGTCCTTTCTCTCACAAACAAGAACATCCAAACTCATCAATTTCCATAAATTCAAAGACTTATTTCCAATAAAAAAGAATCAGGTTGATATCATGACAATGAATCTTCAGTATTTTAGCAAGTCTCAAACTTTCTATAATTTTAAACATGCTTCTTGTCCTTATATTTTAATATTAAAGATAACCAGTCTTAAAATGGCTACACGTCTGTCAGTTTTTTCTCATATAAAGAAATGTTTAAGAGTAGCTATGGTAACAAATGCAAGTGCATAGATGTAACAGGATGCACACCTAAAGATCGATACAAAATATTCAATGAAATATGAGGAAGATAACATCGTTTCGTCAAAGATACGCAGTTTCTTGATGAACGACTCAACATCACAGTAGATAATTAATAATTTGTGTAACATCGACCTATAGAGGCGTGTAACATTCTCTTCATATAGGCAACACTTGTTGTTTCCTTTTCTAAACACATGAACTATGTGTTCTAAAGCGTTTGCTTTCGGGTCACATAGTTTTAGTGCGTAGGAGCTGGGGCAAGTGTCTCCTGCTATAGCTTGGTCCGGCCAAAGTCTTGGGAGTGCATCATATGTCTATGTATGTATGTGTGTGAGTAAGTGTGTGTGTTTGTGTGTATGTATATATATATATATATATATATATATATGTGAAATAGAAAGATGAATAAACTTGTTGTAGATTAATCAAAAGTTAACCGATACCTTAGTAGCAAAAATCACAGCAGTAAACAGCACGGTTGGAGGTACAACCATCTGGCGTTGCAACCGTGCGTTGGTGCGGATAATTGAAATTAAAACATTATTGGTGAATTGAGGAAATGGAGCTGAACGCAGATTGAACAGAAATCGTTTTGTTTCATTATATATATATATATATATATATATATATATATATATTGGGGTGGCTGTGTGGTAAGTAGCTTGCTTACCAACCACATGGTTCCGGGTTCATTCCCACTGCGTGGCACGTTCTACTATAGCCTCGGGCCGACCAAAGCCTTGTGAGTGGATTTGGTAGACGGAAACTGAAAGAAGCCCGTCGTATATATGTATATATATATATGTGTGTGCGTGTTTGTGTGTCTGTGTGTTTACGTCCCCGTACCTTAGCGGTTCGGCAAAAGAGACCGATAGAATAAGTACTTGGCTTACAAAGAATAAGTCCTGGTGTCGATTTGCTCGACTAAAAGGTGGTGCTCCAGCATGGCCACAGTCAAATGACTGAAACAAGTAAAAGAGAAAAAGAGTATATATATGCATATATATATATATTATATATATATATATATATATATATATATATGTATGTATACATGTATGAATGTATCCCCACATACCCCACCTCTACCCCCACCATCTGCCCACCTACAAACCCTAACTCTACCGTAACCCCCCAGCCGAATCCACACCCCACCTGTGCTTTCCTCACTCTCGCCTCCC
>NC_043004.1:19861889-19879389 GCF_006345805.1 Octopus sinensis
ATATATATATATAATATATATACATATATATATATATATATATATATACAAACCTATACAAAGGCACACATAAAAATAAATACATCAATATCAATTCTCTTAAAAAAGTGTCTGTATATGTGTATATAGTTTGTCGGTCTACAGCGGTAACGAAACGGTCTACCACTACTTTTAAAACGAATATGTTTGTCTGCGCCAGTAATAACAGGAAAAACAAAACAATAACTTACACTTAGCAGTCCATATCTACTGATAATACAAATGATGAAGAAACTGAGTTGTAAGAAACTATTAAAAAAGCTTTTGTAATTCACAACTTTTGAGTTTAAGATTTTGGCCAACTTGTTTAGGAAAAGGTTGGTGCTTGTCATCTATGATCCAATCGGGGGAGCACAAGCATGCGCAACGACGCCAAGTAGTTCCACTTACGATAATCACCTAGTGTGACATATCAGGGGGAGGGTAGGGAATCGAGCTGTGTTTGGTGACTTGGATTACTCAGAAGCGTCTGATATGATAGACGACTGTCATCCGGAAGCTGTGGTGAAAGCGACCGGTTTCGGGGCTGTGTTAAGAGGCTGGATAGCTGCTCAATGTGGTATCTACTCAATGGTTAAGGTAAATATCCACCGTCGAACTTCGGTAATGCCTCGTCCATCCTTCGTCTATAAATCCTGGATCTCGAGCTGCTGAGGGTCATGTCTTTTAAAGTGCGACAGCGTGGAAGAGAAGTGTTAGTTTATGCAGATGACGTTATTCTCGTGGTGTTGGTCATCACCAAAGTGAAGGTGGTTGACTTATTACTGAAGGAAAACCATGCGGTGTCTGAAGCGAAAATAAATCCAGAAAAATCGGTGGGTTTGATGCTTAGCAGTTGCAGAGGCAAGCCCAACCCGTCTGGTGGTATCGTGAGGTGTTGATCTGAGAGACTGGTTAAACAGACTAAGCTTTGTTCGGACCTGACATCTAGCTGAGCCGAAACTGTGGCTACTCTCACTCAAATGTGGGGAATCGTTTATCCCATGACTGTGATGCCTTGCTCAGTTACTGATTCCGTGAGGTGGGTTTAGTATACTTTAGCTACTAATGCATAGACATACACACCAGCTTCCGCCCCTCTAGAGATTCCTGGAGAGAGAGCAAGTATGGACACCGTTGGTGAGGTACATCTTTCGGTTAATTGTCTCTTGGAGTATTGTCAGGCGCTCAGCGCCCTCTATTAACGGGGCAATACCTACAACGCTCTTGGGAAAAAATATTTTTATGTATTTCGTGTGACGACATAGACACCAAATGTAGGCCTTACGGAGCATATTTCTTATAACAATCGTTTCCTTACCGCGTTGTTTTCGTGTTTAATGCAATGCGTTACTAAAAAGAAATACTTCCACTAATACATTTGTGACGTGATATGTCATGTCATCACCGCTCTCACTAGTGAGGAGTTCCCTTACTATTACAGTCAGAAGTAATGTGCCAAGCAGTAGTATCAATTGCAGTGATGTTGAAAACAGCTTTTGAGTACTATTGACAAATACAAGAGCAACAATAACAACAACAATTATAACTGTCATCTGAAAGCTGTTTTGAAAGCGACCGGTTTCAAGACCATGTTCAGTGAGTGGGTGGCTGCGAGGGAAAAGTTATTTGTGAATGGGAAAGGAAACTTTTAAAAACAGCAGCAAAAACAGGGCTTAGAAAAATTACATCAACAACAGCAGAAGCAACGGAAACTCCAGCAATAACAACTACGCTAGCAGTGACAAAAGCAACAAGCGTGAGAGAAGAGGAAAATGATAACTCAGTAACAACACCAACAATAGAAAGATTAGCGTCATCATTGGCAAGACTCCCTAGGTCATAGTAACGTTCCATAGAGAGCTGTACAACTTCTGCCTGGAAAATAAGTGGGACAATTTTATGGGAGATGTGAAGCCCTCGCACTCCCATTCAGACTTTCTCTGCGAATGCTAGAAGAACGATAATTTATCGCTGTGTGTCACTGAAAAGGCATTGTCTGGAGATAACGAAAATACGTATGATGAAACAGTCTTCTAGGATGTATGGTAGGATATCTTAGCTTGTATCTTCGGTGTAGGCGTTCAGTATGTCACAGGTTATCGCAGTTCAATATTAATTGCTCACGGTTCCCACAATTAGAAAAGAAAGACTATTAGGCTAATAATACCGGGTGTCCTACCAGGACTGGATATCTAGAGAATCGTTTCTCTGCGGCGTGTTGAAGGAATGAACACTCAGCTGGATGTGAGAAGGAGATAGGAGAACTAGTTTGGAACCACTTTGGATATACTTTTTCGTAGAAAACCAGAAGATCTTAAAGAATTTCATACTTCTCTGATCCGCCTGATGAACGGGCTGAAGTTGCAAGTAATTGTGGAAGGTAAAACCTGGACGCCATTTTGTTGAAATAATGACCTTCTGTGTACGCAACTAAGCCAAGAAAGTAGAAAGAAGTTTCCTATTGCCTCGGAAACCACGGCTGTCGCAACAACAACAGAAGCAGTAGAAACAGTAGCAACAATAGCAATATCAGGAGCGGAGAAACAACAAAACAACGTGACAAAAACAGCAGTGGCAACAACAGACTGGCGCAAAAGATATAATCGTGGCAGCAACTGTGGCAAGAGCAACAGCAGAAACACCAACGTGTAAGTTGTCAATATTAGCAATAATAAAAAAAAATATCACCACCCAGAGGATACCCCAGTTCGCCATTCTCTCCTCCAGTCATTTTCGTCCCCTCTCACATGTAGCAAAGCGCATCAACACATGCACACACATGAAGACGTGCTCCGCTTCCGTCCGAGTCGGAGCTCTCTAGCTGACAACCAGACTTTGTGATGAAGTAGAACCACAAAAAGAACTTGAAAAATATCGGATAAAACAATAAGATATGACGGCAACACTAACTCCTTAACAACAAACAACGCAAAAGCCATGCCAAAAGTATTAGCAACAATACCCCATCAACAGTAACAAAACTCACAGATGCAAGAAGGAACACAGAAGTGTAAAACCAACAAACTCACAAATCCAAGAATAGTGAAGTGGTTACATCTACACTCATACACAGTTACCGCTCGACAAAGTAGGTGCAACGAGATTTCGTCAGGTGTGTTTTTTGGGGTTTTTTTCTGTTGTTTTTTCATTCGCTAATTTTTCTGTCAAACACGCTACCTCATTGTGGATATATTTCTTCCTCAGTATATCAAGTCAAAGCTTTCTAATTTTCTCCACATCCGGTTCTTCAGCGTTGTATTTCTATTCACTCCAACTTCTCAAACCAGCTCTTCGGAATATTTGGAGCAACCTCTTTTAGAACTGGTCTCTTCTACTTTTAATGTTATTTTAGTTGCCTTTGATGTTACTCTTTAGTTGTTGCTATTGTTGTTGCTCTTCTTCTTCTTCTTCTTCTTCTTCTTCTTCTTCTTCTTCTTCTTCAGGTTATGTTAAAAGCGATGGCGATGATGGTTGCGCTCGTCGATTATCCCTAGAGGCCTTTCTGTATCAGGAGAGCTACATCTCCATCATCACCCCCTTTTTTTGTTTAACCGTTGTATGCTATGTATATGTCACTTCTTTTGTCAGTGCATACCGCGTATACTTTCATTACAAAAACAAAAGTTTTATCATCTCATTATATGTAACCCCCCTCATTTTATGCCTGTCTTTGTATTGTTTCCCTCATCTTTCGCCCTTGTGGCAAATAAATGGAATATTTATTATTATTATTATTATTATTATTATTATTATTATTATTATTATTATTACAATCGACAACATCTGTCAAAACTAACATTCACCACTATAATCGCCTTCATTAACCTTCAACATTCTCTAAACGACAAACAATGGAACAGAAGTGAAGAACCATCCGGCAACTGTACTACTGTAGAGGCCCGGATATAATCTCCAGCATGGTCTGAATGTCAGAAACGTGCTTTCTTAACTTGACAAAGCTGACAGATGTTCATGAAGGAATTATAGCGATTATCAACGAAAAGTTTTCATTTGTGGATTGTTTTGGCATGGATAGAAAATGACAGGAAAGAAGAAATATGTTTGAAAAATGTTTTGTTCTGTATCTGGCAAGACGAACTTTGAAGCAATGGTTTAGGGAATAAATCTGACACAAGATTTTAAAATATTGTTTTCTTATTTAAGACATGAAATGTTCTCCCGTGTTTCTACCTTGACAATCACTTTTTCTTGATTCAGCTTTTAAATTAATTGATTCTCAACGAACATTTTTAATTTCTGAAATCAGCACAGAGCTTTAAATTGATACGTGAAGGAAATGTTATCAAGTGTCACATGAAAGAGGGTCATTTGCATACGGTACGATACGGATAGGAATAATGACATTTATATTCACATTGGGTTTCCTTACAAAATTCACTTAAGGGAGATAATTTTAGTGATTGTATTTATCGAGGTGGGAAATAAAGCAACCAGCATTCAAGCAACAAAAGAAATTATAGCAAGATTAAATAATGATGGATGCAGACAGCAGGTAAATAAGTTTTTATCAATAAAATAGACGAACCTTTTGAAACATATTTTACATTGTTTCTCTATACAGAAATAAGGTCGCAGATATATGTACAGTAGTCTGGTGTTTTTGAGTTCGAATCCGGTGAAAGTTCAGTAACTAACATTTTGTCCTTTGATATTTATTCTTTTGAATGAAATTTTGATTATGTGATATATGTATGTTTGCCGGATAACATCATCAAATACTATCGTCCACGTTCTCGCCGGTTTCCCTCCGTGTGAGAAGAGGGAAATCTTTTCTTTTGCTTGTTAGGGTTAGGATTTTTGAGTTAGCTTTAGGGTTAGTGTTTTAGGGTTAGGATTAGGGTTTTGGATTTAGGGTTAGGATTAGGGTTTTAGAGTCAGTGTTAGAGTTAGGGTTACGTTTTTAGGGTTAGGGTTGGGGTTTTAGGGTGAAGATTGGAGTTTTAGGGTTAGGGTTGGGATTTCAGGGTTAGAGTTACGGTAAAAGTGAAAAAATGAAGAAATTGGAGGGGGAGGCAAAAAAAAGTATTTCCGAAAATAGTAGCTGAAAATAGTAGGAAAATAGCAGGAAAAAAAAACTAAAAGAAGTAGGAATGCACGAAAAATTGTGGTGGTGACATGAAGTAAATATGCTTCAGATACACTCGTTTATTCCTATAAACGTAACTGAGATGAAATATGTCATGAATGATAGTAACGAACGAAATACACACCGCCGGAAGTTGTTGACAAACAACAGCGGTAATTTTATTCAGCTGAATACACGTCATTTATTGGTTGAAAGTACTGAAATACGACAGTTTTAACACGAAGAAAATACAAACTTTTCTCAACAACAAAAGTAAAAGATGTTTTATATGACACATTCTACCAGTGCTCGAAGTTTTAAAGTGTTTACTTACAACAAATTAATTTCTAGATCTGCCGTTCAAACGGTCCAGATCCAAGTATGATATTTCCCTGAATATTGATAATATAATCTCATTTATCTGGGAAATTGTTGATACCTAGGGTGTAAAATTCTTGAGGTTTCGAAGCAAAGAAAATCTCAGTATCATTTATAATCACTTTACTACAAATAAACTGTTATCCTTTAAAATAATGGTACAAGAATCTGAAAAACTGATAGTTAGATGGAGTAAGGCACCAGACGTAAGAAAGAAGAAGCAAAACTTTCATATAGTAGTCCAATAGTATTTTCTTGAGTGACTTGAGTAGTATGTAGTCTTGCATTATTGTATAAGAACAAAACTTTTTTACGATTGACCAGTGATCGGTGTTTCTTCTGCAAATTTTTGTGCAATGCTTCTATTTGATAATGCTTCCTCGCATTTGAGTATTTCACTTTGTTTTACCATTTCATGATAGACGTCAACCTTCATGTATCACCAAACAGAGAATAACATTATTCATGTGTAGTCTTGGTTTCAGGATCGACTCTCCTCATTTTATGGGATTAGTACGTTGTAGAATTGGATATGATTATAGAAAACTCATTTTTCATCACGTGATAATTCCACGAAGATAAAGTTTAGTAACAAATCTACGTCAATGAAAGACAGAAGACAACAATTTTATTAAGATGAAAAACAAGTCAGGTGATGTGTGGTCTACTGACCAAGTTTAGACAGTGTTCCTAGTTCATGAAGTTGTTTCATAAACGAAGCCGTAACTGAATTCAACTGCTTTCCTTATTCTCGTGCTGTTTGATTTTAAGTTTTCTCAGTTACAATTTTCAAAAGCTCAGTATTGACAGAATTTTGTCGTCTAAGTCCAAAAGACTCAACGAGAGAAAAAGTCCTGAGGGAAACCACGAAAAACAACATTGTTGGCTTGTGCGGTAAGTTAAAGCTTCATTTCCATAGACAGAACGAATCATTCTTTCTTTATCTATCAAGCTCTTTTTGAATTCATACCGCTTGTAGTGCTTGACACGGGACTGCTCTAATCTCATTCTAAAAGGGTAAAATCAATACGAAATTAGCCCCTATAGTTTAAAGTAATCGACAAAGGAAGAAGGGAAGACATTAGAATGTAAAAGGTTAATGCTTAATTTAACACAAATATTGAAAAAGCATCCTCTAAGTGATAATATCAAAAATACGACAGGATTTTTATTTCCGTATAAATATATTTATATATACATAGACATGTATATATATATATATATATATATATATATATTATATATATATATATATATATATATTGCGTATATGCTAATACGTATACTACAAGTATCATACACATTTCCCCAGTTATTTTTAACTAAAAATATTTTTAAGTGAAACAAAATTAGATGAAATTCAGAATGATGAATCGTTAGATAATTGTTGAATTGAATTATAGTCTAATGACGTGGAAATACATACACGTATGTATATGTATATGTGTATGCATATTTATATGCATGTTTATATATATATATATATATATATATATATATATATATATATATATATATATAGATATATATATATATATATATATATATATATATAGAAAGAGAGAGGGGGAAGGAAAAGGGGGGAAAACAGAGAAATGTGTGGCGAAACTGAAAGAGAATGAATATAGAGAAAGAAAGCAAATCACTAACAGCAAGAGTAGTTGTGCAAAGAACGAAAATCCGAAGATAAATGTTTAATCAAATGAAAAGACATGAATTACTTAATGTCTGTTTTATAGTCAATTAGGTACAGATAAAGAGTGATAAAAACAGAATTCCACTTCAACGTTGAAGTGCTTGTATCAATGATGATTGAGATTACAGAGGAAAAAGGAAGGCGGTGTATGACAGAGATGAAGGCGGGAAGTGGTGAAGCGAGGACTACAGAAGGATATAAGAGGGGGATCGATGGTCGTATTACTGGCGATGGGGACAAATAAATATATAAATATTGTATATATATATGTCTATATCTATCTATCTATCTCTCTCTCGCCTTCTCTCTCTCTCTTTATATATATATATATATCATATACATATATACATAACATACACACACGCACACAAACATATATTCGCGCGTGTGTAAAGGAGTATACATCCTTTTACGTGCATGGAGTTTGTGCAAGATTGAGTAAGAAAAAGCAACAGTGAAGTAGGTAGTAGGGGAAAATATCTTGAGGAGATTAGAAAGCAAAGACAGATTATAGAAGAAAAAAAAGAAGATGAAAAAAGATAAAAGAAAGGAATAAATATGACTAAGTATAAAGAATTATTAGTATATGATTAAGAGAAATATTGAAAAGAGGTATTCATTTTAGTTTCTGAAAGAAAGGACAACTAATGCCAATGGATATTTTCGGAAATTCATTAAAACCCTGGGATAAATACATACAAAAGGATAAAGAAAAAAGATTGAAGCAGGTTTTAATTACTTATGCAATAAAAATCTGCAATTATATTTGCACGTGCAAGTATCTATGTCACCTGATTGCTGTTCTTTGGATCTTCGTGGTGTATAGTCTAGCAACTCCATCGACCTGTGGCTCTCTTCTTTCCTGGTGATGTGATGGTGGGTGCTCTTTCCCATTCGAAGCTGGTGGGGCAAAAACCTATTTTAGTCATGATTGTCCGGTAATTGCAGTCATAGGTTAATCCTAGGAGGAGATATATTTCCCTCGTGTTTACGTTGCGGAAATCTACTTCGCTCCCAGAGTATATCTACAAGCATTTCTCCGCAGCAAAATCTATATCAATAAATTGATAGTCTGATATCGTGTCCATGCTACCTACTACACAAACCGTGAGGTCGTTTGAATGGTTATATTCATTGACTTTATCGAGGAGTTCTTCAGTGCTGAAACACAAATCTGGGGGTATCTCAATAGGCGGTTGCAATACTTACGAGAGAAAGTAAGACAGCAATAGTTGCTGGAAATATTAGCCTCGCAAACCGGGTGGGTCGGGGTAGCGTAACAAGGTCTGTGAAAGGTTTATGGTGCTCTGTAACTCATAGCGTGTAGGAACATCGTTAGTAGATGCTTGAAAAATTTGTCTGGTCCGCTTTTCAGGTTGGAGTAGCTTGTACCACATTCTAGGTTACACCACATTCCCTCGTCTCTGATGAGAAGTTTCTCTACTTTTTCATGTTGCCACGCAGTAGGACTGAATTTGGAACTATGTTGGAAAGCAAACTTCTTACCACAAGCCACACCTGCGCCTAGAAGAGAAACGTATCAAACAATCCATAATTCCCTCCATATGTAAATTAACTTGATCTTTAATTTTAATGATATGTCTCTCTATTTAATTAAAAAGTTTCGGGTTAAATCATGCTGAAGATTTCTTAAACACGAATTAGAAATTGCAAGAACTTCGTAAATGTTGAAAACAAATAATTTATGTGAACTCTAGGCGCCGTCTTCTTCGTATTCCTTAATTTCAAATTCAAGTTTCCTATCTCGCTTTGAGTTGTGATGGGATATTTATCTCCCTTGAAATATTACTTTCTTGATGTGTAAACCTAATTATCGTTGACTGGCTTTTCTATAAATGGAAGTCAGAAAGGCAGCTGCTATATGTCTGAACTTCAGTTAAAATTACTAAGAGAAACCAGAAATACACACACACACACATACTAACATACACATACACACACTCATAGACATACTTACACACAAACGCACATGTGCTCTTGTAACAACATCCATATATATATATGAACACTAGAAGGCAGAATATATCACGTATACATAGCGATCATTATTAATAAATTAACGAATGCCTTGCCGCTATGTAGAATCTCAGCAAAACAAGAAATCAAGAATATACATTCAACAACAACTAAATCTCCTAAATAACAAATAAATTTGGCAAATATCAATTTTCTTTTGAATATCTGAAAACTAATATAAATGAGCTGTCATGAGATACCATAGTACCAAAGCTGTATATCTTTTGAAATTGAGCACTATTCACCCAGAGTCACCTATAAAATGCTTTCTCGTACACAAATACATATCTATCTATCTATCTATCTATCTATCTATCTATCTATCTATCTATCTATCTATATCTATCTATCTATCTATCTATCTATCTATCTAACAGCTAATCTGCCTGCCTGTGTCGATCTATATATATATATATATATATATATATATATATATATATATATATATATATATATATATATATATATATATATATATATATATATGTATATACAGCAGCGAGCAAAAGAAGAGAACGATTAATACTTTTTGTTTTAATTTTGGAAAAGCTAGTAAATGTACAAATTCGCAATTGGTTTCATAAATACGGTTAACCATTAGCTAAGTTCTGTGAAAAATTTAAGTTTGTACAATAGACTTAAGAAAATCTAATGACACCAATACTAGTTTCGTCCAAATGCCTCATGTGCAAAATTAGTGAAGATCAAACCAAAAAAATGTTTCAATTAACTCAAGACCATAATAATGATTGAAACAAATGTGAATATGCGCTTAAGTTAGTATGATTAGACTTTTGTTGGAGATTACCTCAGGACATAACAGTTCCCTGTCGAAGTCAGGTGTTACTTTCTTTCATCCTTTTCTATTCTCACATAAATTCGTCGTAGTAGTTGTTGCCCTTTTTGTTACTTTGTCTCGAAGTATATTCCATAGGTTTTCAATCGGATTTAAGTTTGGACTAATATTCCCTCATATTATTATTATTATTATTATTATTATTATTATTATTATTATTATTATTATTATTATTATTATTATTATTATTATTATTATTATTATTATTATTCAGTAGTTTTATTTTTATAGCGTGCTTTCACTTCACTACCGAGCACAGCTCTGTGTGCCTTGGGTATGTGCTGTGATTTGTTGTGATGCTCTGATGGTTATTGTATGGAAAGTGTTCTGCGTAGGATGTGTGTAGTGCCTAGTAGTGTAATTTTCTGTATGTTATATGTGTTTGTAAGTCCTGGTGTTTTTGTTATGTATTTGTCTGAATATTTTTTTATCATGCCTAATGCACCTACTATGATAGGAATTGTTTCTGTTTTCAGATTCCACATTCTAGTTACCTCTATTTCCAGGTCTTTGTATTTTGAGAGTTTCTCCATTTCTTTTAGAGACACGTTGTCATCAGCCGGTATTGATACATCAATTAGAAAGCATTTTTTTCTTCATGATCTCTGACAACTATATCTGGTCTGTTGGCCTTAATTTCTCTATCTGTGTGTATCGGCATATCCCAGAGTATGGTTGCTTTCTCGTTTTCTGTGACCTTTTCTGGTGTGTGCCTATACCATCTTTTTTCTGTTGTTATTCCATAATGTTGGCATAGCTTCCAATGTATGTAGGTTCCAACTCTGTCATGTCTGTGAATATATTCCTTCTTAGCCAAGACTGGGCAGCTAGAGATAATATGATTTATTGTTTCTTGTCCATCTCCACATATTCTGCAGTTACTTGTAATATTTCTTTTCATTACATGTTTTTGGTAATTTCTGGTGGGGAGTCTTTGGTCTGTGCTGCAATTAAAACTCCCTCTGTTTCTGCTTTGAGTCCTGAGCTTCTCAACCATTGCTGGGATTTTTCTTTGTCTATTTCTTTTGCGTTTAGTTTAGTGCAGTATTTTGTACCATGAAGGGGCTTTTCTTGCCATCGTTTTATCATGGTTCGTTGCTGTTCTATTTTTAGTTTGGATTTCATTTGTTTTATATCCTTTTGTTGTTTCTTCATCTTCTTCTTCTTCTTCATGTTTATTAGGTGGTATGATTTCTTGTTTGTATTTGTCAGCTTCCTTAAATACCGAGAACCAGTTTTTGTTTGTTTGCTCGTGTTTTGCCGCTATCTGGATCAGTTTTCCTTCCTCCTCTGAAGTAGATATTTTTGCAGTCCTATGGTGGTTATTTTATAGTAGTTTTCCAGCTGTATAAGGCCTCTACCACCTTCTATACGTTGTATATATAGTCTTTCTATGTCAGATTTTGGGTGATGCATCCTAGATCCTGTCAGTATTTTTTTCTTGTTTTCATATCTATTTTGGTCAGTTCATTTCGTGTCCAGTTAAGGATATTGTAGCTGTAACTTATAACTGGGACAGCTAAAGTGTTGATACCTATTATCTGGTTTTTAGCATTGAGCTCTGTGTTTTGTATTGATCTAACTCGTCTATAATATTCTTTTTTTATTTTCTCTTTCATTTGTGTGTGTTGTGTCTTATCTAGTTCATGGATTCCTAAGTATTTGTAAGTTTGGCTTTGGTCTAATTCTTTTATTTCATTGGTTTTATCTAGTGTGATGTTGTTACTCTTAACTAGTTTTCCTCTTTTCAGGGTTGCTTTGGCGCATTTTTCTAATCCAAATTCCATATCTATCTCTTTGGTAAATCCATGAACTGTCTTTAATAGTGTTTCCAGCTGTTTGTCATTTGCAGCGTATAGTTTTAGGTCATCCATATATAAAAGGTGGCTGATCGTTTTGCCGTTTTGCCGTAAAAGGTGGCTGATAGTTTTGCCGTAACATTATTATTATTATTATTATTATTTTATTATTATTATTTTATTATTATTATTATTATTATTATTATTATATATAAACAGTAGCAAGCAAAACACTGAACGATTAATATTTTTTTAACGTCGGAAAAACTAGTGAATGTACAAATGTGTAATTGGTTTTGTACTTACGGTTAACTATTAGCTAAATTCTCTGAAAAGTCTAAGTTTGTGCAATGGTCCTAATAAAAGTTAACAACACTAACACTAGTTTCGTCCAAATGTCGCATTTGCAAAATTAGAGAACGGTTAGATTCCTTCAGAAGTTTCTGAAAATGTCAAACACTGTTTACATTTGCAGGCTGAACGTTACTACCGTCTTGGTATTGTTCTAGCTTCCGAACATGGCACACCACGCTAAAGTCATTCCCGACCTCCGAAAAGAAATTGTCAGAATGAAAGTTTCACTACCGACTCTCTCGGCTATTTCACGAGACGTAAGATTTAAGAGTACTTTCACGTGTTCTTAAGCTCTATAAAAGAAACTAACGGTTTTGAACCGAAAAAGGTAACTGGCAGACCACGCAAAAACACCATGCGAGATGATCGAGCCATGAAACGGTACGTATTGAAGGATCCTTTTGAGACTGCGACTGGAATTTCTTAGAGAATAAAAGTAAATAATGGTACGGAAGTGAGCCGCTTTACAATGTCTCGTCGTCTAAGGGAATTTGGATTAAAGCCTTGCTCCCTGGCAACAAATTCTACCATCAACAAGAGGAACGAATTGTAAAGATTTTCATTTGCAGAGGCTCATGTGAACTGCAGTGATGAAAATTGGTCAACAGTTCATTTTAGCGATGAAAGCAAATTCAATTTGGTAGGTTGAGATGGTAGACAGGCGCTTCACAGGAAATCGTCAAAAATCCAAGTGCCTGAAGAAATTTGCCAAGCTTGGAGGAGGAAGGGTCGCCGTGTGAGGAATGCTTTATTCTGAATGAGTTGGACCTCCAGTGCAGATTAGAGGGACTATTAATGCTAATAACTATTTGATTTTGGTTAAACAACATGTGATCCCATCATTACGAGCATTTCCGAATCAACCGTGCATTTTCATGCAAGATAACGTCCCTTGTTATACTGCAAAGCATGTCACTGGATTCTTTAGTGAACAAAATACCCAAGTAATGAAGTGGCCAGCAGTTATATGTATAACTGGATTAATTTTCGGGACTCGTTACTACTGAAGTCTTTATTTGCATTTATATATATATATATATAATATATATATATATATATATATATATATATATAATATATATTATATAAAAGGGGTTAGTAAAATAAATTACTTTGCCACATACTGAACTCATTAGGAAAACAAAAATTTTTTTTAAACTATTTCTATACTTTAAAAAAATCTCTCTCATATAGTGTTTGCTCAAGCAACTCACGATGTATGGGGTAAAACATTAAAATCACACTGCCAAGGTTATTTGGACGACGTTTCTAGATTAGTCCAATCGACATTTCGTTCGTCGCTCAGAATTCCTTGATTCGGATTTGGGAACCTGAAAGTGGGAGCATACCCTTTTGGCTCTTATCACTTCTGAAGATCTCTCGAACTATCAGTGCTAGCATTTCAAAATATGCAAGCGAAGAATTTTTGCTCTCCCCTTTCCACCAGCGTGGTTAAATTGGTAAACACTATGTTTTTCGGTAAAAACCGACGCATAAATAGAGAATTGAATTATATTTCAACAATTGAGGGTAAAATTAATTAATTATAATCATTTCACCAAGTATTCAGTATAAAGGAACATTTAGGCGAATTCAAATTATTACATTATTAAAGGCTTAGTAAAAATAAATTACTTTGCCACATACTGAACTCATTAAAATAGCAGCTAAAAATTTTTTTTTAACTATTTCTAATACTTAAAGAAAATCTCTCCATATGTGTTGCTCAAGTCAACTCACGATGGTATGGGGGTAAAAACATAAAAAATCACAAATGCAAAGGTTATTTGAGAACGTACGTTTCTATTAGTCAAATCGACATTTCTTTCGTCAGCTCAGAATTCCTTGAGAGAGATTTTCTTTAAGTATTAGAATATTTTAAAAAAAATTTTTTAGCTGCTATTTCTAATGAGCTCAGTATGTGGCAAAGTAATTTATTTTACTAGCCCTTTTATATATGTAATAATTTTAATTCGCCTAAAATTGTCCCTTTACATACTGAATACTTGGTGAAATTGATTAATAATTAATTAATTTTACCCTCAATTGTTGAAATTATATATATACTATCTTAATATATATATATATATATATATATATATATTTATACACATACATGAGGCAGTATGAATGTCTATGTGTTTTTACATTTAGGCCGTAAATAGAGAAGCATAAAAAATGCAAATAAGACTTCAGTAAGTAACGTGTCCCGACTATTAATCCAGTTATGCATATCATGATTATATGCAATATACAATATGATTTTAGAGAATGTTGCATCTATTACGGACTAGGTTATCAGTTGACATGCTAATTAATTACAAAGTAGTGTAATGTAAAATATCCATGTAACAGAAAACTCAGAAAACCCGAGCGATAATTCTGTGAGTATAAAGTCATAAAGTCAGGATGCCTGAGGGCGATATATATTTAACCATGTGACTTCCTTATGATTACGGCAGTTTCACAATCTTTTTATGTAGTGATAGTTTTAGTATGCAAGAAATTATACGGACTTGTTTGCACTAATATGTATGTTCAGTATTATGCAGTGCAATTTTGGTTATTCAAAAGTTATTATATATAACTACACCTCAACTTAGAGTTGAACTGTTGGGGTTATTTCCCTACTTTGCTCGATTTTTTATACCTGATTTTAGGTTTGGTCAGTGGTGGTGATATATTCACGTTGTTTAGATGTATGTTAACGCTAGCGTTGTCCAAAATACAGTCTGGGCGTTTTGAGGCGGTCCCAATACAAATTGGCCATCAATGTCGTTTAATTCTATTCATTGCTCTTTGGTGTGCTTCAAATCGCAAAATAGTTGGCTTAGTATGAAAAAAACCAGATGGATAAAGAGAATTACATATGTATAAAGGAAGGGAAGGAGAAAGCAATAATATGTGGCTTTCATGCTGGAAGTTGCTCGACCAGGAAACTATATAAACTTCGTTGTTGATGAGGCCGTTCCAACTGTTCTTATCAGCAATTACACCTAGGTCTCATATTGTTGGAGGAATAAGGTTGTGAAGCCCATCTTCTCCAAGATCATGAGTGCCAATTTTTCCTTCTTTATTAGTTTTTGTTCTTCTCCATTACATTATGTGAAACTGAAGTGTCTTATATGACCGTCTTTGTTGATAAACTTTCGAAAATCTCTATTCTGTGAAAATATCTATTCTAATTGCGATGTCATTTATTTATCGGTATTGGACCCAGCACACATCTGTGTGGACCGCTACAGTTAACTTTTGTTGGGCTTGGGTGGATTCCATCGAGCACAACATGTTTTGCTTACCAAGAAATACTTAATCGAGTGCAGCGGACTTTCAGACTCCAAACTTGCTGAATTACTTTATGACATCCTAAATATTGTAGGAAGCTGAAACTCAGATGTTATAGACATTGGCAGCAAGTGACTAGAATACGAAATGTTTCGATATGTAACCTGTAAATAAAGATTCAGAGATCAGCTAAAGGAAATTCAATTTGGAGTCTTCATCTCTTGAGGACACTTGCAGGGAAATAATCAAGACTTATTGCGAAGTAATGTCTTATTTAATTTATTACTGCGTTGAAGTCTAGTATGTTAAAAATTATATAAGTTTTTTTTCGTTATGTATATATGCTTCGGAGATATATTTATATATTTTAGAGAAAGAGATAGACGTATATTCTCAAATACATCAAAGAAATACACATACATATTAACAAGTATGTAGACACTTACATACAAACATAATAAAAAAGCTTCCTGTTCGGCTGTATTAGTAATGTCATATACTTTTTAGTCCGTCGTCTTTCTATATATCTGACTTTTTACAACTTTATTTTTGTGTATATTTGAATAAACATGAACATAGACACCTACACGCATATCTCTCTCTTCTCTCTCTCTCTCTCTCTCTCTCTCTTTTCTTACACACACACGTACATGAGGCAGTATGAGCCTCTATGTGTTTACATTTAGAACATAAATAGAGAAGCATAAAAAATGGAAATAAGCCTTCAGAATGTAATGTATCCCGACTGTGAATCCAGTTATACATATTGTGATCTCCGTGCACGTTAAGTAGATCCTAAACAATTGATACGGGAAACAGAGTATGCTGGAAACTTTATCACAACGACCATTTCGGCGCAATTCTGTGCTGCTCCCTAGCGGGTGGGGAAAGATATAATGGATTCCAATGTCCCCACAGTGCAGGGGATGTAGTTCATGACCTGAACTACTTCCCCAGCAAATCTTTGACCACGTCGTTACGCTTGGCAAGCATGACCAAGCATCAAATAATTCGGCACGCTTTATGGTAGCTTTCATTCAAAAACCAATATATCCTTTACTTCTTTATTCTTTTCGTTGCAGTTTTGTTACAAACTTCCTGTCTGTATAACCCAGGATCCTACCACAGTCATTCTTCATTCATCATCAATGTATTTGAGATTATTGACAACATCATTTAGCTAAGCCTATGTGCAATATATCACAAATGTAATCCTGTTATGTCACCTGACGAAGCACTGAAATTCATTATATCGTCCCACATCCATTAGGGAGCAGTGTAGAATCATGCCAAAACGATCGTTGTGATAAATAAATTTCCAGCATACTCTGTCTTCAGTGGGAATTATTTGGTATATATAATTTTTATCACCAATGTTGATCCACCGCAAAAATCCCAAATTTTGTTTAATTTGGTTTGCGGGAGCAACTGTTTTATCGAAGGCGCATCTTGTCGTGAATTGCCAGAAATACGGATTAGGAAAACAGTCGACAACTTGTGTTTTATGACTTGTTTTCCATTCGTTTCTTTCGTTTTTCACAAAAAAGTTCATATTCCACGCCACGTCCTCATACTTCGTATTTTTTGTTGTTTACGTTTTGTGACGTCCTGTACCCACATATGCATATATATATATATATATATATATATATATATATATATATATATATATATATATATATACGTGTACATGTAATTATGTACGTATACATATGCATATATGGATATATATATATATATATATATAATGTATTATTTGTATTATTATATGAATGAATGCAACGCATCCTTTTCCAAGTATATATATATATTATATATATATATATATATACAGAGAGAGAGAGAGAGAGACAGACAGACAGAGAGAGACAGAGACAGATAGTTAACAAGTTAAAGGAAACAGCCAAACTTCCAGGGGAATAATTACAAGGTAGCTAAATGTTGCATTAGTTTACCAGGATTTAAATCCGGGATAGTAAGTCGTATTT
>NC_043004.1:19884389-19966889 GCF_006345805.1 Octopus sinensis
AAGCATTAAAAAAGAGGGAAAGAGCAAATAATATTTCCATATAACTTATTTACTAGATATTCTAGTAGTTGTGAATATCCCCATTCTGTCCTCTTTTGAGCTCTTCAGCAGAACATAACACGAGATCTTGAAATTGGTTTGTCTATATTTATTTAAAACTTAAAAATTAAATATGATCGATTTTCCGTTTCCATTTCTCCCTTTGAACAGCGGAGAAAATGGGGGCGATAAAGACTGTGTGAGAATAGTCTCAGAGTCATTTAAAATGAAAATTAAACTTAAATGTGAACGATTATTCTATTTCTCTTTAACAGTGGAGAGAATAGCGGGAGCGGAAGAGAGAGAATGATAGGAAGAGAGAGAGAGAGAGAGAGAGAGAGAGGGAAAATATCTTATATTTTACTTTTTGTTTTAGAAATCTCCTTGCTTCTTATAGCTGCCTTGTGTGATGGTTCTAACTTAGTTGCAATTAATATTTGCACTACAAGCCACACATAAGCCCCTGTGTATTGTCCCTTGTGCGAATGTCGAATTTCTGTTCGTATCCTGGTTTCTTATGCTATCGGAATTTCTTAGGATCGGTATCCTATTTGTTTTATCTTTCCATGGCACCTTGCCATCAGTTTGGTGTGTAACATCTGAACTTCGGTCAGCCTTTCGTACACGTTGTTATTTTTTTGGAAACTGCTGCTTCTAACTTTTGGAGCTATAGGAGTAAGAGAAGGGAGATAAGTGGCTGTGATTACTATGAGATGAGAGAAAGGGTGAATGTTCTTTTTACGAGGAGAGAACCGACTATAGATTATATTTTGCCTATGAGTGAAAAGAGGGAAAAAGTACGTGATATTTCCATATAGGTATTTATCGCCACTTCAGCATGGCTGTTACGGTTTCGAGTTATTTGGGATCGAAATAGTACGGTCGCGTGATCCCGTCGCTAGAAGGTGGTAGAGGTTCGCTCCACTGCTTGCAATATATATCGGGTGCAGACTGCATTGACTAAATAGCTGGGGTTAAAATGGTAGTAACGTCGATTCCTGCGGAACAGCTCTGTAGAAGTAGGGATAAATGTGGATAGCACCATTTTGCCTTTTTATTTGGGCTCTTCAGCACAACATACACTGAGATTTCGGTATTAGTCGATAGGGATTTAAAACTAAAACAATTAATACAATTGATTTTTCTCTTTTTTTTTGCTTTTTAAACAGTAAAGAAAAGAAGGGAAGCGATAGAGACAGGGAGAGAAAAGCCTTAGAGTCATTTCAAAAATGAATCCACACATATAATGATTCGTAATTTACTTCAAAATAACAGATACGGGGCATATATTATATATTGTTACTAACTGCCATCTCCCCAAGTTAAATATATTTATTTCTTTATTGCCCACAGGGGGTGGGGTTCTAAACATACAGGGGACAAACAAGGACAGACGAAGGGATTAAGTCGATTACATTGATCTCAGCGGGTAACTTGTACTTATTTAATTGACCCAGAAAGGATAAAATGTAAAGTTTACCTCGACGGAATGTGAACTCACAACGTAACGGCAGTGGAAATGCTACTAAGCATTTCGCCCGGCGTGCTGACGGGTCTGTACCTACCTCATGGATGATAGATAGATTCACCACACGTTGCCACACAATCAATTCCTATAGTGTATACCGTTAAAAGACTGACCACACTAATGGGACACAATTATCACTGACAAGCAACGCTAATTGTTACAAAGCTATCAACAGGCTATCCAGGGTGATCGTATATCTGTAATGTTATTTGTACTGGCAATGAACCCCTTGTCAGCTCTGTTGTCAAAATGCCAGGAGTATATGCGGGGATATGCAGAAAAGAATAAAATCAATGTCACCTGTACAATTTTTGCTGATGACCAAAAGTTACCGTTACTTTCCATCTGTTGCTTCACAGTTACTACGGCACAGTATAGCAGGAAATTTATTGTCCAAATGCTGGGAGTTTGAATTTCAGCTATTTCTCTTGCAAATTTATTAATCGGTGATAACATCAGGTATGTCAGTTTTTTCCAGTGCTTTCTCATGTAGTGATTTATATATATAAGCGTTGCATGAACTTCGATGCTAGCTATGATTTTAATAATTTAAATTCCTTATTTGTTTCTATGGGATCGTAAGCGGTTACCACATGTCCATGTAGTGGTGGCGGTTTTTTATTGTTGTGTTCGTCTTGGTCGTGTTTCTTGTCGTTCACAGTCTCCATTATTAAAATCACAGTCTCTCTGCAGAAAAAGTTTACTGTGTTGTTAATACGAGTATTATTATTTGTGCATTTTGGCTGATTTGGCTGATTTTGTTTGCTAGGGTGGCATATCAACAAATGTAGCTGGCTGGCGTAATTGTTTTTCTAAGATTTTTAGAATGCTTGATATTTCTTTTTGCTATATTCTTTAAGTCTCTTCATGTAGCCTATCGAGGAACCTTCCCTAGACTTTCTGTCGAACTGGTCTTCGTTTCGTTCGTATGTCCACTGGAATTTTTCTCCGTAATTCCGCGATCTGCGATAGCTGACTCCGAGTTCTTTCTTCGCCATGATATATGTATAGTAATTTCCGACGTGGTTTCTATTTCACTATTTGATTACTGCTACGATCTTTTCAGAGCAAGGTTGTTTCCTTGCATTTACTCAAAGAACAATTGTTTTTGCCAGGCTTGCATCAATGGAAAAAATTATAGGAGATTGTATTCATCATCCGGGAGAATCAATAGTCTTCTATGCTAACGTGTTTGAATTCGAAGCCAAGTTGATGTATGTATGCGTGTGTGTGTGCATACATTTCATGAGAACGGAAATATCATTTCGCTGCATTGCTATGTTATGTATGTTATGTATGTTATGGTATGTTATGTATGTTATGGTATGTTGTGGTATGTTATGTCTAAGGTCACGCATCAGAAAATGTGAAACAAGAACTGGTCATGTAGAGATATTCTGAATGAGTACACATTAGATCGTTTCGGTGTACGAATGTCATTTGAATACAGAATATTTTTTCAAAATATTTTTTATGAAGTTCACTATTAACGCTTCAAATCTAATTTCTCCCTATGACATAATTTTCTGTGCAGTGATGTCAACCTGTTCGTTAACAAAGAGTTCTCCACATGCTAATATTTCTAAACTGTGTTACTTTTTTTCTCTTTTCGATATTTTTTTTTCTTGCGAATGTATTAACAGAGAATTCTTCAATGAAAATCGTCTTAAACTTTTACCAAAATCATTGACTTTTGGAGATATTCTGCTTCAAGCTCTGTTTGAGCATCCATGTTGCATATTTCAGTTCATTGTTACAGAGCCTATCTACAGTGTATGTTTTGATTAGAAAGTTACTGCACATATGTAGTCCTATCTATCTATCTATCTATCTATCTATCTATCTATCTATCTATCTATCTATCTATCTATCTATCTATCTATCTAACTATCTATCTATACATACATACATACATACATACCCATTTATATATATATATGTGTATATATATATATATATATATATATATATATGTGCGCTTGTGTGTGTGTATGTGTGTGTATTTATAAGTCTGTGTGTGTATATATGCATGAATGAATGCGTGCACATGTGTGTATGTGCATTATATGCATGCATGTATGCGTGTATGTGTTTAATTGAATATGTACATTGGAGCGGTTATGCGTGTATTTTTGTGACAATATCTACACAGCCATGTGGGTATACACATGTATGCTTATACATATTCATAACCAGAAAATGCATACATTGGCACATTATATTGATTTTCATTGAGAGTAGCGTATTGAAATTACTAGATTTATGATTTGCAGATTTAGATTGCATGTGAACAGTGTATGTTAGCATCCAGTCATGCGATAGCTTAAGTGACAGATTGATAAGAGATATGCCGAATAATATGCAATCTGCTGCATGCTCTGGGGATCACTGAAAACGGTCACCATTATCCACTTAGTATATACATGTAGTTGTCCATGAACATATCGGTTTGTGTTCATTCTCATTAAATAAAATATAAATAATGTTCGTATAATCACAACCATACATATTATATATACATACACATATACATATATATATACATACACATATACATACATACATACATACATATATATATATACATACACATATACATACATACATACATATATATATACATATATATATATATATATATATATATATATATATATAATATATATATATAAATCCATGTACATTCAACACACATACATTCATACATACATGCTTGCATCCATCCATCAATCCATCCATCCATACATACATACATACGCCTGCATGCATGTATACATCTATCCATTGAAATTCAATATACCTCTATACATGCATATAAACATAACTGTAAAACCGAGGGGTTTTCAGAAAAGTAAATCAACCACCTAACACGCATATCACAAATGCAATCTGTAAACTGAACAGTTAAGATATGCAAAACTACTCTTAAGTTCAACATAGGACATTTTATTTTTATCTACGTTTCAATGATACAGCTTTCTATCTCCGTTATAAACATTCTCCTTCTTTACAGGAAGTATTCTAATGATTAACGAATCAAGAAAATATACATATATACATACATATGTATATGTATATATACATACATACATACATACATACATACATACAAAAATGTATATATATATTTTTTTTTCTAACTCTCTCTAAATATATATTATTTGTTTCAATCATTTGACTGCGGCCATGCTGGAGCACCGCATTTGGTCGAGCAAATCATCCGCAGTACTTATTCTTTGTAAGCCTAGTACTTATTCTATCAGTTCTGTTTTGCCGAACCGTTAAGTTAAGGGTACGGAAACACACCAACATCGGTTGTCAAGCGATGGTGGGCTGGGGGACAAATACAGACACATAAACGCACAAACACACACACATACATATATATATATACATACACATATACATATATAATATACATGCATATATACATACATACATATATATATATATATATCTTCACTATTTTATGCCATTTGGGCTCAACTCTCCTTCCCTTGCCTCTCCCCTCCTAATTCCTCCCACCCACCTCTCCTCTCTTGCTCGGACTCCTACTTCTCTTCACTCCTACTTTTCTTCACCCCTACTATCTTTCTCTCTTCTCTCTTATTCTCTTTCTCTTCTCACATACCCACCTTCCCCTTCCCCTTCATCATCAACCCTCCCCAATAAGCCCACCCCACCCATACAAATTCCTACTCCCCCTTCCCTATCCTTCCCATTCCCCCATCCCATCCCTTACACCCTCTCCCACATACCCCAACCCTTTGCCTACCCACAAAACCCACCTCTACCCTCATCCTCTGCCTACCCACATACCCTAACTCTACCCCACAACCCACCCGAGCTTTCCCTACTCTCACTTCCCCACCTCTCAACAACATCACACCACACCATACTACACCATACCGCACTACACATCACATCACAACAAACCACCCACACACCATCACTGACCAGTTCCTATCCCCACATTTTCACACCTACACATACACACACGCACACGTCAAGATCACCAGCCCTCTTTCACACGCACATACATACTCTCTGATACACACACGCACCTTCGTTTTCGGAGTCATCTTTACTTTGTTATTTCTCCTGTATGACCCTTATGTCCGTTAGTCGCTATGATAGATCGGTAGCCACTACACACATTTTTTCTCCCCTTGTTTCTCTCCTTGTTTTTTTTCTATGTCCCTTTCTGTAGAATTTTATCAACGGCCAGCATATCAAAAAATACCTTTAACGTTTAAATTTATAAATAATTTACATGCTGGCCATTGATAAAATTTTTTTCCCGAAAAAAATTTTATCCTATATTAGTTATAAATTAGTGTTCACTTCCGGATTCAATCACTCTGTGAAAGTTTCTAGTTCGAACACACGTGTCTCGAGATGTGCCGAAGATATTTCTATTTGGGATATATTTGGGGTACTTAGTTCTGCTCGGGACTTAGTGCTTGCTTTTTCCATGGGTATCTCGCGTATTTGCCGCTGAAGAGGGGGACATTTCTTACGAATTAACCCCGAAATTGGTCCAATACGGTAATAACGAAATTTTTAGAGATTTCTATCGGTTTGTTTCGAGACGCATAAAATATAATGGTTTATTGACAATTATTGTCTTTTTTTCGGCATATTTGGCATTAGAAACTTTCTTTTGCCCTTATCTTATAAATATAAATATATGTATATATATCATATTAACAGACACATATCTATCCATCCATCCATATATATGTGTGTATATGTATGTATGTTCATATATACAAATTTTATCAATGAAAACTTTGATTCTGTACATTGGCACAAGGGTAATTATTAAACAATAATACTCCCATACAACACAGAGACCTATACTTGTCTATAGTTAAGACACTAATATATAACAGGTAATCATCCCTATGAGTTCTATCAGCTATACACAACAGTAATATGAAGTGAGAAATTTTTGAAGAGAGGTAGCAATGTAATTTTTGTATTGACTCCAGTATTTCACTGGTACTTATATTATAGACTCCCCACGGCTATCATAATAAAAGGTAAAGGTAACCCAAGAGGGTTATAAATATATAAAAATATTTAAAAATTCAAAGCTTTTTTTTAATAAAACATCCTCGACCGTCTTTAATAGGTTACAAATCACAAAATAATTTCTCACTTTCAAGAAATTATTATTTGTAGGTTCAAAATAAAAGAACATGAGATTTTCAGGTATATCACACTACTGATTTATTCATGCCATGTTCCTCTGTGGAGCCTTGGTATTGAGAAAATATCTTGTTGCTGATGTTTTGAGTGTGAGCAAATACTGACCAAGTTCAACTCGGACACCGAATTTGGCTTAGTGTGATGACAGAGCACATTCATCTTATCCTGGATAATGGTGTTTCGCAATACGTCTTCTTTATAAAGAGAAATTCAAAACACTAAACTCTCGGAAGATGCATAACAGACAAGCTTTTTTCTTAATGAACTTTACCACAAAGCACGAAAGGCAGTGCTTTAAGGGAATGCATTCACTGCAAGAAAGTCTGCTAAGTCTGATTGAATTCATACCTTATCGAAATCATAGGCGCGTGACAATTGTCTCACTATAGTGTTAAACGATAATTCCTAATTGCTAAAAGCCGCTAGCATTTAACATTCCTTTATTCATTTCTTTTCAGAAGAAGCCTGAATAAAGGAGAGTTAAATGCTAGACGTTTTATAAGTCGAGAACTCACAATCGCTTTGAAGATGTTAGGAATATTATTAGCTATTAATGACACAAACGATGAAAGGTGCTGTGCACGTTAGTAACGTTGGTGAATGGAGTTTTAAGAATCAAGAATGAAAAGCAGAGGGAGGTGTTAGCTTAGCAAGAAGTGGAAATATCGTGAGACAAAAAACACTGAGGCAAGTACACTCACATACAGACACAGCTATGTACATATACACATCGATACACAGACACTCACACCCACGTATCCACACAGATACATTTACACGCACACACATACACAAACATACACACATCATTTTCAAGAATCATGGACACAGTTTTAGGAAAAATAAAAAAAATAGTTGGAACTTTTCTTTGTAAATGCATCAAAAGTGCACCCTTGCAAAATAGCTACAAGGTAATCTCGCATTATTCTATAAGTATCCTGTAAATAATGTTCCGCAATGTGACGTTGTTTTGTATAGAAGATATATAAACGAGTAGTGAAGAGGAGAAGACTTGTCCAGCTGGATAGCGAACTTGTGCGTTGGTGTTTTGATTTATGTAACTACTAGTATATCAATATCTCGTACAATATCACCTGCCCTATGTGGAGTGGTATTGTTGGATACAGAAAAGAATGGCAACGTCTTTTCTATCCTTCTTTTAAACATTGTATCTCAGCCTTTGGTATGGTAAATTCCTCTGATGCCGAATGGAATTTCTTCTGCATAGCTATGTAACTTTATTACGCAACTGCTTTAGCTTGCCTAACAGCAACGTATCCCATGGAATCTAAACTTTCCGAAGTTGTACACTTATCCCCATAGGGAACATTACAAATATGGTCATTATCTATAACTGAGAAGCTGTTTCAACACAAAATGCACTGTGGTAGCATACCTTCACTTTTATCAATAAATAAGTGAAATCACACTGCAAATATATTTCCATTTACTTTCAGTGAAACGTATTTACTTCCTTTTTCCTACAGCCAATCTTATCTATGGGACTGTGGTCTTTAGTGGTAACTGAAAGAAAAAAAATCACTTCAATGAAAATTATCCGGCTGTCAGTTGCAAAATCAAATAAACATTAGCGATGAAATTAGTTCATGACGTTGCTGGACTTACAACATACTGCCGGTTGTTATGAAAATTATAATGTGAACTTAATTTCGTTACACCCAATCACAAATTCATTGCAGAGCGTAAAATCCATTCAACCATGGCTTCTGGAGTGATATATATATATATATATATATATATATATATATATAATATATATATATATATATATATATATATATATATGCATGCATAAGCAATAAGACTTACGTATCTATACAATGCATACGTATTAATTCTTCCCATTGAATATAAGATTTTTTGAATTTGAAATACAGTACTTCATAATGTATGTAATGGATTGATATTTAGAATTTAAAAAATACTTATTTTAAAAAACATCATCAAATACCAAAGTAAAGAGAACGCACTATGTTTTAAAGGTGTGAATCACCAAACAGAACAGACATTTAAAGTGAGCATTTTGAATGCAAGTAGTTGGACGTAGTTTTTTATAATTATCAATTTTCCTTTCCTTTTTGATCGAATAATGAATTAAGAGCTAATAGCTCTAAATAGTAGAAATTATTCCAGTTAAATAATATTATTTTAAAAACAAGGTATCGTATTTTATAATAGATATCTAATGAAAATTACTCTATCGATACATATTCCACAAATATCAATTTATAAATTAGGTAAGATGAATTTTTTTGGTCTTAAACTACGTAAAAAGCTCTCAGTTCTATTTATATGTCTTTATGATGAATATATAAATATGATTATTAGAACAGTAGCGTAACTCCACAAGATATGATAATCTAACAATGAGTGAACTTCACTTGCATAGGAGATGTATGGGTCTCATTCAGCGCAGTAACAATTACATATCAATGTAAACTAAGCTACGTTACGCTAAACTAACTAACCCGTCCTCTCTTGTTACACCAAATCAAGCGTTTTGAGAAAAAATTTAAATGGATGAGCATTAGGCACACATCTCTACTTCTGGTCCCCGCTTTCCCTTTAGCTCCTTGCATTCCTGCTGTTATCATAAACAAAACCCAAAGATGCTGTGGACCACAGAACCCATCTTGTTTTAACTTATCTCATTTTCTTTCTTGAATAACGATGATTTACATTATGTCATATGGCAGGGATGAGACAGCAGTTCCCCTCGCTCTGTTAATAAAATTACATTTGTTAAATGCAGTTTTGGGTCGAGTTATGGTAAATTCCTGTGAGTTTAAGAATCGGTGGCTTAGTGCAACATAAATACAGAAATAAGGAATCTTCTGAAGCCAATAAAGCATTAAATATTAATTTCGAACTTATTGTAAAATTATTGCTAGCATGAAACACAGATGTTCATAATATTTTCGAAAACGTTATATCTACAAATTACGGCTCATGTCATATCAGAAAGTACACAACAAATATAGTTGTGCTGAAGCATGCATACAATATGTCGGCCACGACATGTTTGTTTTTCCCACATTCAGGTTTCCCCCTTGTAGCGCACTGCCCACTTAACTTATTAATTTCTCCTTAGAACGTCAACCTCATGTTTTTTTTAGTTAATGGCTTCCTTATTTTCATGCTAAATAAAAATTGGATCTACCAGATCAGGTTCAGAGAACCTGCGGATTTTGGGTTCACCGTCACTACCACTTCATAAGTTATAAAAAAATATGTTTTGTTCTTTAACACAAGCCACTTTTTGACGTGAAAAAGTCCGTGGTGATACGATGTTATATTTGGCTTCATACACAATTATCATTAAGAGTTACAATATATTTACACTGATATTAATTCAAGTTATACTCACAAAACTACCAATATTAAATTTGTTCCTGATCAGCAGTATTTGCCTACTTTCGATGTTAGCTCCATAATTCATCTGATTCATTAATTTGTGCCACATAATGATTCAATATTTTTTGTCTCCGACCCTGTGCTATTTATCGATATTTGGAGCATTTCTATATGATGTTTTCAATGTATTATGTTCGTATTTATTATTTTACTTATGAGTTCCCTGTAACTGAATATGTTTGCAGTACAAATCTAAACACAATTGGAAGAGAAAACATTAACAGTATGCACAGTACAACTCCTTTCAATGTACTATTCAAATAACAACTCAACTGTGTACTATATTTACTTTTCCTATTACTGTTTTATTGGTGGTTGTAATCATAAAAAATTTTCAAAGTTGTCAGCAATGAGAATAATAAAATGAAAATGAAATGAGAATAGTTTCTAAAACAAAAATGAAACATTCATAAAAATGATGGTACTCTAACCGATAAAGTAATGAAATTAATGAAATGTAATGTTTTTCCTACATCACGATGTATTTTAATAACGTAATAAATTTTAGCATTCAAACGCTTTGATTTAGGAGGTAGAACATTGATATCATTGCCAGAATGGATAAAGTATCGTTAATAATAGAAAAGCATGCGTTTACTAATTTGTTTAATTAGATGTGTCAGAATAATTTTGTATAATAAATGGAAATAATTGTTTTGTACATTATGTTATTGTCCAAATATTTCTAGTTTCAGTTTTATGTATTTATGTATTTCGTCATTTTCTATTGCTATATAGTGCTAGATATTTAGTAGAGTATATCAAATTTAATGAATACTTTGTAAATCTGCATATGTCAAGATATTTTATTTATACTATAATAACAGAAATTTACGTCTTTTTATTACGTAACTTGAACCATTTTATTTGGTCTGGAGTAAGGGGCTATATCCACAGATTTCACAAGTTGTTCGATATCGGTGAAATCGATGCAGTTCCTCAGTTGGCTGTGATATGAAAAAACATAAAGAAGGATGAAAATCTGGAATATCGAAGTCCCATAGAAAATGAACCCGTTGTATTGGTTAGTGCGATGTCGGGTGAATTGAATATGGACAGAATATGTGTAACGAGAGGAGTAGAGACAGAAGTGTTATCTAAGAGGAGCCGGATACCTAAGTGTAGAACAGCAGCACATCCGAAACGTAGGAAACAGTAACACACGTAAAGAATAAATTACTACTAAAAACTATCAGTTATAGAAATAGCTGTATATACTTAACGCTATATTACATCATTGAACCAGTATCAAATGCGAAGTGTAGGAGTAAATATTTGGTAATCAGAAAATATATTTTAACTTAGTAATATGCGTTTATTTTCATTTTCGTATCATCCTAAAATTCTCTATCACATAAAGTTATTATAAATATTTAAGTGCCAAATAACTTTAAATTCAAGCACCCTATACCATGGTGTTTATGAATCATCTTCACGTGACAAGGCTGCTATTAAATCTAAACAAGGATTGCCAAAATTTAGTTATATATATCGAAAGAGGAGCGGTAGACATGACATGTGCAGATCCTCCAATAATGTTGAATTCTAAATAATATTTATTAATGTGTGACAGATGTTATTCATGAACATAAGAGTGACTGCAGAGAATTTGGTTTTAGACGAAACGTATGATTTTAAATATAATAATTTATATAAAAATACTGACCAAAATAACATACATGATAGAAAAGCTGATTATCGTATTAAGCACGCAACGTAACCCAGACATTTCCCCATAAAAGCTATTCAGTTCTATTTAACATATTAAATATCTTAAATGTATCGACATTGACTACCTTTTTGTTTCTGCTGTTGTGTAGACTTATTGCTGTAAAGTTATTTTTGTATTAAAATAGCGTTATTGTTGTATCGATGCAGATTTATATATGTACTTATGCAGAGTTAGTACTCTACAAGTGTAGAGTTATTTTTGCATTAATATAGACTTATCGCGGTAATATACAAAGTTGTTTTCTTAGACTATCCTACATTCAACATTGAAATATCGTTTAACTGTAATGTCTGAAAATCAAATAAATTACTTCTGGTCTGAAACGCCTCTGTGTAAACGTATGATTTTATTTATAACAGGTTTTTCGTTTATTTTATGACATTTTGTATCCAGTCGTAGTGAGTCCGTTTATGTGAACTGGATTTTATCATGAATAATTAATACAATACTCTCTATGTAGGGAAATTCTATAAGTGATGATATACTGCAAAAGGCATAAAAATATACATTTGATAAATTCTTTGAATGGAATATTTTGAAAGATAACTGAATAAATTAAATAGAAAAATGCATTGAAGCTTGATGTTTACAAGTTTTTCATACTATTTCATATGAAATATGCATGAAATAAAGACTTTTATTTGTATTGAATCCTAAGTTAATTCATGTTACTTGATGCTATAAATCCATAATTCTGCATACAAATTCATTATCTCTTATAATTTTGACCTTTCTAAATTTTGATTTAAATATATTTTTTTCTTATGGTATCTACCAATCAAAGACTATTGATAATAACATGTTATATATTCTATATTTACAGTTTACCATGAATTATAAAGAATCACCTTGATATATTTAGCTGCTTGCACTATATTTTAAGTAACAGAAAATGAGGCAATTTGTTTCTCGTGTTCCTATGTAATTAGCAGCATAAAACTTAACTGGAAATTGCCAACTATACTATTACGAGAACAAGGTTTGACGTGTGCATTTATTTTAGACAAATAAAGCTATCTAAAATCATTGAATCAGAACACTAGTTCTATTTTCAAGTATTTAATATAAACACCTGTGTCATAGTGTCAAAAACGTTTGTGTATGCTATCGCTTATCTTTTAAGACTCCGCCGGTTACGACGACGAGGGTCCCAGCTGATACGATCAACGGAACAGCTTGCTCGTGAAATTAACGTGCAAATGGCTGAGCATTCCACAGACACGTGTACCCTTAACGTAGTTCTCGGGGATAATCAGCGTGACACAGAGAGTGACAAGGCTGACCCTTTGAAATACAAGTACAACTCATTTTTGCCAGCTGAGTGGACTGGAGCAACGTGAAATAAAGTGTCTTGCTCAAGGACACAACGCGTCGCCGGGAATCGAACTCACAACCTTACGATCATGAGCCGAATGCCCTAACCACTAAGCCACGCGCCCTCACATCGCTTATCTACACATAGGCACACACACACACTCAAACACACACACGCATACAATATTAAAACCGAAAAAATCTTCACAAATTGTTACTCGGAAACTGACGTAACCGTTCGTCCGACATTTGCGATAAGATGGAATAAAATATTCTAAGATGGAATAAAATATTATACATATCATATAATATAATACAATGTAGGCATTGCCGTTCAACGAATAAGCAATTGCATTAGATTGGGTGAGTCGTTTGTAAAGAATAACGGTGTGGCTTGGCTGCGTTAGGTGGTTAACTTTATCAGTGGAATGCACAATAATTAATAATAATTCATTTGGAAAAACATCTTTGTGAAAGAGTGAGTAAAAATGAACAGAATATATCCAGAAAGAAGAATTACAAATAATTAAAAGGAATTATAGGATTGTAAAATAATGTATTTATAACTTGATATTATAATAAAAGATGAAAATAAAACCAGTATATGAGGAACTAAATAAGAAAACAAGTATATAAATAGTATATAATACCTCAAATAAAAAAGAAGAAAAAAGAATAATAGCAATAATAGAGAGAAAAGAGAAGTAAAAAGGCAGAAAAATAGAAGAACGAAGAAATAATGCAAGACGGGAGAGAAAGAGGAAAAGAAACTAGGAGAGTTGGGACAAGAAAAAATACTATAGGATATATACGGGTATGTGTAGAGAAACAGGCTAGTTTAACGTTATAAGACATAAACTCTGTTGTAACGAATGTTATTTATCGAAGATTACCGAGTGTTGGTGGTGTTGTGGTGTGTCCGAAAGTTGATACGAACCAAGAAACAAAACATAAAAAGAGTAAGATTATTAACAACAGAAAAAACTTAGGAGGATAATGTGTGAACACACACCATAAATGTAAAAGAAAAATATAAAGTAATAGATGTACGTAACGATATATATACATAGACATGCAGAAAGTAAAGAGACACCTTTAATTTTCAAAATCTTTTATTTAATACACAGAGCGAACAATTGAGATGTAATCGATAGGAAGGACTACATACTTTAGTATTTAGTTGACATTCCTTTTGCAGTTTTTAATTCAGAAACTCTTTTTGGCATTGAACTGATGAGCTTTGTGATTGTCTCTTGTGGAATTTCGGCCCAATTTTCACGCAACAATCGAAACAATTCATCTTTAGATTTAGGTTTCTGTCGAGGTTTTCGTATAGCTCTATCTAATATGCTCCAAAGATTTTCAATTGGGTTCATGTCAGGAGATTGGCTCGGCCAAGGAGGCTTTTTGATCCCGTAATTGTTGATTCCTGTTCGCTGTGTGGCATGGAGCCCCATCTTCCAGGAATGAAAACACATTTTCGTTGTTATCATGTGAATGCATCAGAAGTAGTCCTTGCTTAATTATTTCGATGCATGTTTCAGAGTTTATGGTTCCAACACTTTCGATCAGCTCAGAACAACCATTGCTGGTGACAGCTCCCCATACCATTACAGAGATACCGCCATGTTTCACAGTTGGTAAGAGTTGTTTCAAATCAAATTCTTGATTGGGAAGCCTCCAGACCCTAACACGTTCACTGTCTGAAAATAATGCAACAAGATGGGAGAGTAATGTCGTGAGCTGGTATCATTGGGGACAGACATTTTGGCCCAGACAGGGCGCCTGAAGGTTAAAGTGACCTCAGCTGCCTACTGCAATTTCCTGAAGGAGGTCTTTGATCCCTGGCTAGATGACGTGCCACTATCACATCTAAGGAATCTCATATTCATGCATGACAACGCTCCCTCCCACCCTGCTAGGAACATCGAAACATTACTAGGGTCTTAGAGTATACAAAGCATCACGGGATCTTAACTCTATCGAAAATGTTGGTCCATTTTGATGGCGATGGACGCCAATTTACGCCGAAAGATGTCTTATGGGCGACCATCAAATCTGCAGCAGAGGCAGTCCAACCTGCTACTGCTAAGAAATTGATAGATCCCATGCTTAATAGGGTTTTTGAAGATATCCATAGCAATGAAGCTTATGTGGATAAATAATTAATTTTGTTAATGAATGTTATAATATTATTATGGGTTTTTAGTTGATGGCTCAGTGGTTAGAGCGTCGAGCTTACGATCGTGAGGTTGTGAGCTCGAATCCCAGACCGGGCTGCGTGTTGTGTTCTCGAGCAAGGCACTTTATTTCACGTTGCTCCAGTTCACTCAGCTGTAGAAATGAGTTGCGACGTCACAGGTGCCAAGCTGTATCGACCTTTGTCTTTCCCTTGGATAACACTGGTGGCGTGGAGAGGGGAGGCTGGTATGCATGGGCGACTGCTAGCCTTCCATAAACAACCTTGCCCGGACTTGTGTCTAGGAGGGTAACTTTCTAGGTGCAATCCCATGGTCATTCATGACCGAAGGGGGTCTTTACCCTTACCCCTTATACCCAATGTATGCTTAATAGGTATCATTACCCTTGATTTCCTAAAAACAAAAATTGTCTAGATGGGCTATCTTCATTCAAAAAGCAAATTGGCGTAGTTCACACAAAAACTGAAGAATCTGATAAAATAGAAAGGACGTTACACAGAAGAATGGAAACGTAACAATGGTGTTGCCATAGTACGCAAACCAGCTGGGAAAGGTCTTATCAAAATCGATTCACAGAAAATCACGAAATTCTAATTTTCGCTCGTAAGCTATTAGCGTGGTTCTGGGTGTATATAAATTTCAAATTGTCAAATAATATGGAATTAATACGGTAGTTCGCTTTTATAAACTAAATTGGTTGAATGAATGAATCTCTAAAGTTACATTTGGTTTGGTGTTTCTTCTTGTTAGTTTTTTAACAGCTAAATGTTCATTTAAAATTTGACCTATATGGATTTGACCTATAATGTGTTGACATAAATTTTCGTAATATTATAAATAAATTTTATAATATTGTGTATATATATATATATATATATAATATATATATATATATATATATATTTATTTATTTATTTATATGTATATGTATATGTATATATATATATATATATATATATATATATATATATATATATATATAATATATATATATATATATTATATATATATAATATATATATATATATTATATATATATATATTATATATATATATATATATAATATATATATATATAGGTGCAGAAGTGGCTGTGTGGTAAGTAGCTTGTTTACCAACCACATGGTTCCGGGTTCAGTCCCACTGCGTGGCACCTTAGGCAAGTGTCTTCTACTATAGCCTCGGGCCGACCAAAGCCTTGTGAGTGGATTTGGTAGACGGAAACTATATGTGTGCGTGTATATTTGTGTTTGTCCCCCTAGTATTGCTTGACAACTGATGCTGACGTGTTTTTGTCCCCGTCAATTAGCGGTTCGGCAAGAGAGACAGATAGAATAAGTACTGGGCTCACAAAGAATAAGTCCGGGGTCGAATTGCTCGACTAAAGGCGGTGCTCTAGCATGGCCGCAGTCAAATGACTGAAACAAGTAAAAGAGTAAAAGAGTAATATATATATATATATGTGTGTGTGTATGTGTGTGTACGAGTGTGTGTGATTATGTATATATTTATATATATGTTAATGTAGGATTTATAAGGTGTCATCTAAAATAAAGATATGATTTTCTTTGTACATATTATTGATTGTTGTTAATACTCTGAATTTCTTAAAATTATGCATAAGGATTGTTGGTGTTACCTGCCATGCATGAGGATGTACCTGGGACTTGTATTGTACATACATTTACTGTTATATACTTGTTGGAAAATTAACATTATCCCTTTATATTGAGTGCTTAATTGATATCTGCCATTATTTTTTAATCATTTTTTTTTACACGCACGCACACACACATACACACTCACTCACACACACAATACATATATATATATATATATATATATATATATATATATATATATATATATATATATATATATGTATGCTTTTGTATGTATATGTATATACTAACAAAACCTCCAGGTTAAATATACACATGGCTGAAATCGGGCGAGTGAAAAAAAATAATAAAAACACTTCACATCAATTGTGAATTGGGTCCAATTTTCGGATTAAATCCACAGAAATAGGCTTTTTCCTTCCTCAGCACAATACACAAGACATTCTGACTTGCATCTTCCATTAGATAGGGTATGTCCTTTATTTTTAATATGGTTTCATATTCAATTCTGGTTTATAAAGCAGAGAACACAAATAAAGACAAAAAGATAAAACTTACAGAATTACCTCCCCTTTATTGCAAAATAAATGAGTGAAACATTATCTTCCCTAGCAATATTTTACCCCCCCTCCCACCCAGTTGTGTCTCCGTCTTCTAAATCCACTCACAAGGGTTTCGTCGGCCCGAGGCTACAGCAGAAGACACTTGCCCGAATGCCACGCGGTGGGACTGAACTCTGAATCGTATGGTTGGGAAACACGCTTCTTACTACACAGCCACGCCTGCGTTTATACATATACGCATGCACACAACCACGTGCACATACATATAAATATATAAAGCACAATAGAAGGTACTAGTGTCTCATATTGGCTACCTATTCCTCAGAGTGCACATTTTTTCAGATTAATCTTTTTCAATATCCAATGAATTAAATTTGGTTTTGAATTGAATAAATATTATAGATTTGGAAGTGAAAGTATTTTTCAAATAGCGTAAATAATTACATCAGTGAGTTATTTTTTCTGTGTCTGAGACGAACTGATAACCTTTGTTCTTCATTCTGCTAGACAGATTGCATTGAAACCAACTCATGAGAAACTATATGTAAACGGTGGAAAATATTTCATTAATATCAATCATCTCTCCGCAAGCCTGCTAATAGAATATCAACTTTAGCTTGTGTTGATAGGTTTAAAATGTGATCTCAATTCGGAGTAATTATCCAGTAAAGAAAATATGAAAATACAGCAGTATATGTATAATCAGGAATTTCAGAAATAAAATACGGTAGAGGAACATATGACCATGGAAAAATATTTCTTTTCTGCTTGATTTTGATCTAATTTTCCTCATATCTTTGTTCGGTTTTGTTTTCTTCATTTTTTGTGTTTCTCCACTGTAATGGTTTGTTTTTCCTGTTATTATCATTTGAGGACTGTACTCTAGGGATAATGGTCGATATCTTAATAAAGAACTAATAGTGTTATTCTTTCTCACAAACAGCGATTTTTATAGGATGCTACTGTTAATATAATCTTAAAATTATCTCGTAGAATACGGTGTTATCATTATATCAAATTCCGTTACTAATAGCATGTAGTTTCGGATAACGATAGCAATAATATTTAATAATAATATAAATGGAACATTTAAATTTTACTAGTGAAAATTGAAAATATCGAAATTTCTCTTTACTGGACATGATATAACTCATATTTTAGAATAATTGTTTTCCTTCATTTTTTAAAATCGTTTTACAGAACCCATGGTTATTTTATACATTTTTTTACAAGCAATGAAGCTATACACAAATTATAAATGGTTATTTCCATCGAATTACCTCAAGCTCCAAAAAATGTTATCACATGTATCTAGAGTTTTGAAATATAAGAATCAACAAGAGACTAAATAAATAACAAACAAACATGTTAATCAATTTAATTGAAATTGTGGATGCATTAATTGATATTATTCACTTGTAATATTTCAACAAAAACAATTTATTTTAGAAGTGAATTCACAGTAAAGAAAGCTGTTGGGTAATTCATAGAGAGTGTTTTAAAGAAAATAACGACAACCTACTCAACCTATTCAATATTTACTCATACCCAAATGTGATATTCACGCCACACTATGGATGTTACACAGTCATAAATTAACATTGTGTATGTATACTGCAGAAGCATCTCACGTCATTGTTACCTGAGAGTAACAGTTCCAATATCACCTGGTAGAGGTATCGGACTGACTTTAAGTGGAAATCAAATTTGGAATAAATTTCCATTGAAATGTTCTGGAATAATCTATTATACATTGATCTGGTAACAGAGATGCACAGATTTTAATTGCTTTTGTTATTTGATACTTAAGACGTGTGATAGAAACGGAAATAATTTGAATAAGAATTGAGACCAACATGAAACAACTCAATCACAGTTCGTTGCACTTAAATTAAAACATACTTAATTGGTAGCACATATCTTGGTATCAGCTGAATTATATTCCATTGTCAAGGATTTTTAATTTCAAATAACTTAAACTCAATACGTTGTTTACACCCTAGCCAACTTTGATCTAATACAACTGTAATGGAAATGGTTCGTTGCAATATTAACCAAGATAACTATCTATAAGAGATTGAAGATGCAGTACTCTTTTTACAACAGCTTACATATATTTCCTAAGAGATTTACTTGCTGTTTCTCACAGGAATAATGACAACTGAGAAACTATTTAGTTCTCTACAAATTGTTATACTTTCATTATTAAGAATCTTTATATTCCAATATTCTACCTGTTATTTCTGATAGTGTTCTTGTTGGTATATACGTGTGTATGTGTCTGCATGTGTATGCTTGCGTCTGTGTGTGTGAAATATAATATTTCAAACAGATGTCCTTTGTTTACTATTATAACTAGATGAATAAAATTAATTCAAAACATTACGAGAAGATGAAATTCAGATTGAAATTAAGAATGTTTTGCATAATACTAATTATCACTGCTTATAATACAAAGACATATGCAGTGTTAAGTACTACCAAACGATGACATTTTTAACAATGGTTTTTCAAATGCAATCTCTCTAATTAAGGGGCATGTTCGTCATGGAAATCTTCCGTACTACACTGCAGCGGGCCCTTGTTTTTTGATGAATGTATATTACTTTAGTCCTTCGACAACGTGTCACTTAGTTTAACCATATTATCTAATAACAGAAAATGCGGGTCTAGAAATAATATTCTTAATTAATGGAAATGTGATTATAACATAAAGTAGAAAAGGAAACTTTAAAATTTTGAGTTGAATTTGAAATAAGAATCTAAATATGCCTTTAAGGAGGCACATTCGTAATGTTTTAAAATCTAATGGGCCATTATCTTCTACCCACTCCCAACTAATTCCAATGTGCATTTGTTCTTTTAATTCAGATGAAATCTAATTGTACATATGGAGTTTGAGGAAGATTGATTTAATGTTGTCCACTTAGAAAATGAAGGTTTCTTGGCCAAACTTTATAGACGGCATGAGTGTTGGGAGGTGAGATTTCTAGTTGTCGAGAACAAAAGAACTTCTGATTTCTAGAGTTTCATAGGTATAGATTCTCAGTTACTTTTCTCTTTGGAGCACAGAGTCTCAATATTATGTGGGTGAAACTAGTTCTCACTAAAACCATCACACTGATTACTTTTTAGCTGAAAGATCATTATTCTCTATTTGACTGTCACAAAGAAAGTTGAAATGCGTGTATAGTCAAAAATTCCCACCATTTAATGAGATCGTATTTCTTTGGCTAGCTTCAACACAGCAACAATATGTCGTTGGAAAACACGTGAGGAATTTAATCAAATAATTTAAACTTTGAAAGACAGGCTGCATCTTCTTAACATGCGAGTAATTCACACCATTTACGACATAATATATTTTATAGGGAACAGATATAGGAAATTCCATACAAAAACTTCTTTCTAGGAAGGCGTAAATTAAGCCGACGCATCAGTGTCTGATGGTCCTTTGACAGCGTTCGAAGTGTTGTCAGTTCTTATACATAGGATGTCTTGGGACAAATAGGAAGTATACATCTTCATTGGAATGAAACTAAAAACATTTTTAACATTTTAATTTTAATTCCAACTCCAACATTTTAAAGTTTATGTTCAGTTAATAAAGAATATTATCATTTCCTTGACGGTATTTGGAGATTCTCCGAAGTTTCGAGGTTTTTCAATTTCAGATTTCGAGACGAAAATGATCAATCGTGAGTATGTGTGTATGTATATATATGTATGTATGCATGTATGTATGTATGTATGTATGTATGTATGTATGTATGTATGTGTGTATGTATGTATGTTTTGTATGCATGTACATGTGTGTGCAGGCATGAGTATAAATGTGTGTGTGTATAATTTTATGAAACGTTTAAGCACAGGAGACCTTAGCAATGGACATCTCTTAGCAAAGGAACCTAGCGGTGTATATCACAGCAAATTTGAAATTAAGATGAACTACGGTGTACAACTGTCCACATGCGTCATTAGGAGCAAGATATTGTAAGATGTTTTTCCCCGAGACATAATTCTGCAACACACACCATTTCCACGTCCAAGTTTCCAGGAACGTGTCATAAACATAAGTACACAATATTAAACTTGTAATCACACAATGTTGCACTTGGACAAGAAGCTACCGATTTTAAGAAAAGAGGGTAAGATGGAGCTGAAAGGTAGATAGTTTTATCAAATTTGCGTGTTAGACATAGAAATACTTGCTGATATGAAGCGCTACAACAGAGGTTACAGAGATGAATGACCAAAGTAAAGGAGTTTTACAGTGGATATGGTGATTTTGTACTGCGATATGTACAGTGGGTATGGTGATGAACCAGACGGAAGAGTGAGATTCGAGGAGATAGTTAGGTCTGTTTTATTCCTATTGTATCGAAAATAATACAAGTATTTGCAATAAGTTCAGCAGAAATGGGAAGAGGATACTTCATACTCCAATTGTATTATCAGTGAAAAATACTATCAGCAATTAGAACCAAATATAATAACGACAGGATTAATATCAGTAATAGAACAACAGAAACTTTGAAACTATATAAAAATGACGTTGCATTTTCCACCACATACACACACACACACACACACATATACATAGACACATGCACGCACAAAGACTCATACATATATAAATGCACACAAATATTATGTATAGGCGTAGGAGTGGCTGTGTGGTAAGCAGCTTGCTTACGAATCACATGGTCCCGGGTTCAGTCCCACTGCGTGGCACTTTGGGCAAGTGTCTTCTACTATAGCTTCGGGCCGACCAAAGCCTTGTGGGTGGATTTGGTAGACGGAAAATGAAAGAAGCCCATCGTATATATATATATATATATATATATATGTGTGTGTGTGTGTGTGTGTGTGTGTGTGTATGTGTGTGTATTATTGTGTGTCTCTGTTTGCCCCCTCAAAATCGCCTGACAACCGATGCTGGTGTGTTCACGTCTCCGTAATTTAGCGATTCCGCCTAAGAGACCGATAGAATAAGTACTAGGCTTACAAAGAATAAGTCCTGGGGTCGATTTGCTCGACTAAAGGCGGTGCTCCAGCATGGCCACAGTCAAATAACTGAAACAAGTAAAAGAATAAAAGAATAAAAAGAAAAGAAAAGAATATACGCGTGTGTTTGCATACATACATATATACATGAAGGGTCTCACAAAACATTTTATATAACTTCACTCTTGATAACTCACATAATATTCATTTCTCTTTAGATTTAATCCGTTAGAATTAAAGAAGAGCACACATACTGAGATTTGAACAAACTGCAACGGGAAGATTGAAAACGCAGTCAAAGCGAAAAGACAATTCGGTTGGGTGTGTGGAAGTGATCTATCGACGCGGCTCACAGTCATTGGAAATAAGAATTATAATTGCAGTTGTATATCTTAGAAGAGAATATAATTCATTGCTTTATCTTTTAGTTTCCATTTCTTACAAATTTATATCGTCCAAGATATTTAGATACGAAAACTTAATTTTATTTCTATTCCTTTCGATTTTTTTAATAATCTTGAATAATTGTTTTGTACTAATTTTTTTATACTTTTCTATGGAACATGCAAATTTTTCATTTATGTTTTATTACTGGAAACATATTTCTTTTTCTACTTGCTTCATTCATCGTTTATCTCATTTCAAATTTCTCGTTTCATATTTTTTTATATCTATGCATTATTGCATTCTAACTTACGTATTCTTCTCTCTGACTTTTTTTTACTTTTCTTTTGGTTTTGAATATGTCTCTTTTTATCTTCTCATTCCTCAACTCTCGTCTTCTTTCCTTTCGTTATGTTCTCTGATATTTCGCTAATCTTCTTAATTCATATATGTCTCGTATTTTAACCGGCAATATTCATCACCATATAAAATGTATTCGCCATTCTTGTCACGTCTTATCAAAATTGGCTTCGTTTTATTTTGTTTTTAAGTAAAAGGAAACTTGCATGCATATATGTTCTCATACGAACAAATATAAGTAAAAAGAACATACGATATACCTGACAGTGTCATCTGGAAAAACAAGATATGGATATACAATCCAGCTGCCTGCATGCATGTCAATAATGATATAAAGAGAAAAATGATATCTATTGCCTACTCATGTCAAGATTCTAATTTCAGTATGCAAAGCATAAATTTAGTTTTATTCCAAATATTTTTGGAGCAACAGACTGGAAACAGGCATGATTGAATTTGGATTGTTGGAGAAATAGTCATAAAATATCGAACATTTTGCTGAGCAGAAAATCAGGGATGTTAAGTTTTTTTATGGAATGAAGAACAGCATAAGTTATGGAAAGAAATTTGTAAATTGTGTATACTCCTATCTTACTTAACTATTTTCTTATTCTTCCTCATCACTCGTTTTTGTTTTTCCTTTATATTTGACCACGTTATTATTTCGTCAAAGTATAATGTAGCATCAAATAGAAACAAACCAATGTATTTTTAGTTCTTCACTCTACACACGTTTTCATATGAGATGCAGATACTAAGAGGAATTAGGCAGAATTTCAAATATCATTGCACATACGCTTACAAATTTTACATAGGTAACTATGTAAAAAGTATAATGAATTTCAGACAGTAGGGAATAAAACCTAATGCTCGACTCCCTTTAATCGACATCCAAGAATCTTATAATAAAAGACGCATCCTGTAAAAATAGACTGTTTTTATGTATATATATATATATATATATATATATATATATATATATATATATATATATATATATATATATATGTTTTGAGCGTTTCTCTCATTCAGTTCAGAATATAAGGTGTCAAAACAATTGATTTTCTATTTGCAGAATAGTATATATTATCTAATTTAAGGATTCAGCACGAGATATTCAATATATAATTGTAATCTGGCGTCTGCTCTTTTGGCGTCAAAGATAATGCATTTAATGAAAAAACCTATTTATTGACATAAGACTTTCATAATTGCAATGCATAAATACTTGCTCTACTTTATAATATAATATTTAGGGGAACATTATTCATACCAAGCAATCACGAAGCGTATTATAAATGTATGGCACGTAATGTGATCTGTAGTTAGAAAATTAGAAAAAGAGGTTTCTTGAATAAAGTATAAGAAACTAGATACTCCAGTATAATAACTGACTTTGTTATTTTTTATGCTTTTTAGCACTGATAGAACTGACCTGTAACGAATGATGATCAAACTTTGATCTTCTTATCAATGTGCTAGATAGTGTGACTGTGTTCTCTTCCATTGAATGAAAATAAATTATCTTTGTTGCAGTTTCTAGCAGACCAAATGACAGCATAGACTTCGGGTTCTCGTTGGTTTCATCATTCCACAGTTCTTAATACTGGAGCAATATTTTCGCTTTGTCTATCTATATTAATTTCCCCTTGTTACACGTATAAATAAGTTTTTATTTGATATTCATTTTCCTTTATATACTAACACTTAAATTAAATAAATTTCTTAATTTCATTACATTTCATACGTTACTATTTTCATCCAGTTATATGTATCCACTACCATGTACGTACATAGTTAAACGATAAGTTTTGGTTCATTTGTTTCTTCATTTTTGGAAGTAGGAATGTTAAACCATTAACTAGCCAAGAGGACATTATACTAGGATGCTGCAAAACATCATTGTAAAGTTTTGTTATTAGTTCATTGCTCTCTCTCAAGGCATTCAACCAGAAGTTAGGAATTTTATCCTTTTCTGGAGACTTCCATTTGCTTGACCTCCTAAGAGCAGATCTTATATCTTCTACCTTGACACTCCCAATGTTGTTCCTCTAAGGAGTCTAAGTATGTAGATATTTTATCAATCCAAGGGGCCTTTTCATTGTGTTTTGTTTTCTTCTGCCCAAATTTTATTCCAAAATTCCTGCACTTCTTCTTTTGATGAGACATATTTTACTGTAATTGGTATCACTCCTATCTTCATGTAAACGTTTTTGGGGTTATTTTTCAATATGTTGTTATCCATGAATAATCTATTGCGCTTTTCATACCTTGCTGTGTGGGCAACTTTAGCACATACGTTTTGCTTGATGGTTTCTATGGTGGTATCACTATCAAATATGATTTTCATATTTTCGTTAATTTTCTGGTTTTTGGAGGTTTCATAGTTTTGTTAAACATAAGGTTTTTCAAACATTCTATGTCAGACCTAAGTAGCTTAATTTGGTGTTGAATACGCTCTCGCCAAGAAGGCTTATTGTGGGAATGTTGTTTTCTAATCTTTTCACCACATAAAATCGTTGAGATTTTCGCGGATGCATAGTACAGATGGTTGAGATCTATAATATCAACATCATTAGCTGAAATTATATCCTTAAGTGCAAGGCGGATTTTACCAATTATTTTCAGGTTTTGGTTAGAATTGCGAATTTTTGGGAGAGTATCGCGTTCATTCATGCTGGTTTCTTAAATTTTCAGCCATTCAATCATGATTTGATTATTTAGATCATGTAGTTCTGTTGGGTTAATTTCTGTGTGACTTTTTTCATCCATTTGTTTTTCATCTGCCTTAGTGTTTATGGTTCGTTCAGAGAGTATTTCACTTTGCTTATTAGTTATATTAAATCTTTCAATCATTACTGCATTTTCATCAGTCGTGGGCGGGTCCACATTTATTTCCTCTGTAGTATCTTCTTTAGCTGCAGCTTCGTTCTTTTTATTCCTTACTGCTTGTATATTTTGTTCACTCTCACTTCAGTTAGTAATTTTTTTTATATAATGTTTCTTCTGAATTTGGCAAGTTTGTTACTATGTAGGGTCTTACTTCAGTGTGTTTCGGTCTATACATGGCATGGTAGAAGGCCGTAAGAACTTCTTTATTATCTTCCCTAGACCATTTTTCATTTTTTTCCTTTGGTTGTTTGATGACGAACATGGATCGCCATCTGTTGGAATATTCCGGTTGTGGGGTACTTCCAGCTCCTGTGTGTCGGGAAGATTTGAACCAGTTGCAGATTTTTCGACTCGAATCTCGTTCCTCATTCGAGTACGTGGCCATTTCTAATCAGGTCTATGACCATTCCCGTTTTTATTTTGATTTGTTGACAGTGAGGCCTGACGAGCTTTGACGTTGACATTAGAGGACGGATCTGTCTGTTTAGGGTTAATTTTTTGAGACGACATAGTCTCCGAGTTCTCTGCATGCTCGTAATCTGGCTTCTTCAGGCTAACAGATATACATCGAGTACGTAGTCCTCTGTGATCAGGTCGACGATTATTCTGGTTTGTAATTTGCTTTTTATCATTGAGGCATGACGAGCTTTGACGTTGACATTAAATGATGGATTTGTCTGTTTAGAGTCAATGTTTTGAGACAACACCGTCAAGGGGTTCTCTGCATGTAAACATTGCTCGTACCGTAGCTTCTAAGACTAAAACATCTGTATTTGTCTGTATTTTTTTGTTGATCGATTTATCTCCGAGCATAGCTTTTTGTTGTGTTTTGTCTTTTAAACATATGAACGGTTCCCTCTGAGTTATTTCGAAAAAAAAAAATAAACGAAAAGTTTTGTTTTTGTTTTTGCTTCGCTTGTGAAACGTGTTTTCATATGCGTGAATGTGTGTCCTGTAAATTTCACGTAGTTGTGTAAACATTGAGATGTATGTGTAGTCCTATGGGTATCAAAATGTATATATGATTGTGTAGTCAATTTTGTTCCATTTCTATTTTATAATTTGTAAACTCTTCGGTGTTGACTTCCTGTGTTTTTTGCACATGTTTTACTGAGCCATCGTATATAGGAGAAACTGTGCTTTGTATGGCAGTAAAATTTCGTTTTGCTTTATTATTTTCGTTAAAAGACCGCTTTCTTCAAGTCTTCCACAGGTTCCTTTATCTAATTTCTTCTTCTTCTTCTTTTTCTTCTTCTTCTTCTTCTTCTTCTTCTTCTTCTTCTTCTTCTTCTTCTTCTTCTTCTTCTTCTTCTTCTTATTCTTCTTCTTCTTCTTCTTCTTCTTCTTCATCTTCTTCTTCATCTTCTTCTTCTTCATGGTATTATCATTATTATTATTATTGAGTGGGAGGGCAGTGCACGCCATCAAAGTAATAATGGTGTAAAATATACGAAACCCTGTATACCCATCAAAACTACCCGTCTGATAAGGTACACTAGACACATGCATCACAACCGTATCATTATTATTATTATTGTTGTTGTTAATATTATTATTATTAGTATTAATATTATTATTATTAGTATTAATATTATTATTATTATCATCATCATCATCATTATTATTATTATTATTATTATTATTATTATTATTATTGTTATTATTATCATCTCCCTTTCATTCAACTTCTTTTTTTCGAGTCATCTCGCCATGTTGGACCATTGAACGCTGCACATTTTCTCTTTGTCGGTTTTTTTCATTCTCTCTCCATTTTGTTTTCCTCTTAATCCTTTCGATCGTAGACTCGAAACGTACAAGACTTTTCCATTTTTCCGGAATGTTAAACTGATACACCTGCTAGTTGTTACTACACTTGTCTTCGTCTTTTTCTTTTTTGTAATTTTTTTACTATATATATATATATAAAGAGAGAGGGGGAGAAGATGGAGAGATTAAGAGAGAGACAGAAGAGTGTGTGTGTGTCTGTGTGTGAACATAATATAAATCTTCTCCAATCGGAATTCTCATTTTCAAACAGGTAAATGCATTGAGATGTTATTCAGTGAAACCTTTCTAGTTGTGAAGAAAAAGACAGTATCAACTCTTTCATTCATTCATTCTTTCAATTACTTCACAGAGAAGATATGAAAATGGATCGTATACTTCTCTGAGAGACATAAATCATGAGGCAACGTCTTCAGTTCCGCATTAAACTCTTATATCCTACGTGATATAAATCCAATCATCACATCAGATGAAAGGTGAAAGTGCAGAGATACATTACAAAATGAGAAACGCAGAAAAACAGTGTCGTTTTATGCAACTATATAGTTGTTTCAATAAGTTACGGATGCATCTCTTCAAAATATTGGCAAAAGACACGATAGTCCAGGTTCAAAACGTGCGTATACGCCTGTATCCAAGCGATTGGAATATAAGGTGAAATGATAAAAATAATAGGGCAAATAAAAAGCTATGCTATACAAAGAGGGAGAGAAAAAGAAACAGAGAGGAGAGAGAGAGAGAGAGAAAAGGAGAGTGGAAGATAGAGAAGGAGAAAGAGAGAAAAGAGAGAGAAACACAGAGAGGGAGAGAGAGAAGATGATTCCCGTTTCAGTCCCTGGGCATGTGTCTTCTACTATAGCCTTGGGCCTACCAAAGCCATGTCAGTAGATTTGGTTGACAGAAACCGGAAGTAGACTGTCGTCTATATGTGTATATATGCGTGTGTGTATGCATGTGTGTACGTGTGTATATATGTGGCTGTGAGTGTTTGTACCCCCCACCATTGCTTGATAACAGATGTTGCCCTGTTTGCGTTCCCACATGGTAGCGGTTCGGCAAAATACACTGATAGAATAAGTAATAGGCTTCGCAATGAATAAATCCTGTAGTCGATATTTTCGACAGAAGGCGGCGCTACAGCATGCCCGCCGTCACATGACTGAAACAAGTCAAGCAATAAAAAACCATTTTAATCCCGAGTAAGGTCGTGAATCTCTACTAGTACACACACACACACACGCATATATGTGTGTGTCTGTGCGTGCGTACCTGTGAGTGTTTGATTGTATGTATCTATGTCTACGTATATGTGTGAGTCTGTATATATATATATATATATATATATATATATATTCATGTTTATACACACATACGCATACGTGCACGGAAGCATACATATATATACACAGCTACATTATACGTACACATACACACAAACAAACACACACACACATATTTCCATAGAAGCTAATCTAAATCTTATCGAAGCTTATTTGGGAGTTTCACACTCGTAAATATATCGAGATTAATCAGTGAGCCCTTTGTAGTTGCGAAAATCAATATAATTGTTTCCTACATTTATTCATTCATTTGATTCACGGAGGCATGTGAGAGTAGGATGATGTACTTCTTTGAGAAATATAAATCCCCAGTCAACGCATGCTCCAATTTACGTTGCAGAATGTGTTTATTATGGGAACAGGGATATACATAATACACACACACACACACACACACACACACCAGAGTGATCGCATAAATGTGTAACAAGCTGGGGAAAATAGTACTGGAATACCAGATGTAGAGTAATATGCTTCCTTAATAAAGCTGCAAAGACATCACACAAAAAAACTGTTTCTCAGAGTTTCACGTTCCCGTTCTTCGGACAGTTTTAGTTGAAAATGGAACAAAATAGGGTTATATGCATAAATATACAATTACGTTGATAGATACCTATTATAAAATGTTTTTGTTTCATTGGTCCTTTCAACTAACCGTCTTTTCAATAACCGGTTATATGAAATTACAATTCCGATTTAATATAATATTTATAAAAATAGAAGAAAAACCTTAAACATCGAGTAAAGAATATAAGTAGCGACCCTGATACGCACCACGAAGAAATAATCAAGCTAAGTAACAATCTATTAAGCAACAACTACCCCAAAAAAACATACTCTCCACTCCAATTAGGAAAAGGAGAAAGGATGAAACCCATAAACCGACCACAGTTTGTCTACCCTAATTGAAAGGCTCTTGGAAAAGATACAAAAGATATGCTGTCCATGTGACATCAGGACGGTATTCAAGAGTCATACAACACTTCGCAAATATCTCTTTCGAGTAAAACCACTAATAGGAAGAATATGACCAAAGACTGAGTGTACTCCATCCTATGCAGTTGTGGTAGGTTATAGAGAGGCGAAATATGCCACCCACTTAAAATAAGGGTACGGGAATATCGTAATGCTGTGACACGAGATGTTGAAAAATCGGGTATAGCTGATGTTTTATGGAAAAGCGGAGACCACCTTCCCCTATGGGATAAAGTTAAAATAATAGACAGAGAACACCACTGGAAAATACGTAAACTAAAAGAGGCAGCACATATGCTAGGACAGAATAACATTCAAAGCAGACCTAGTGCAGGTATGAATAGAATTTTGGGAACCGGTATTAAGGAAGGATACAAAAATATTAGTTTTATGAGCACTAAAATTCACTCTAATTGCCCACGGGCATATAGAGCAATGGGTAAGATCGCAGGCTCCAAAACCCCAAGATTGCGTGTTCATTTCCAGGCAGTGCATTTAATGAATAATAATAATAATAATAGTAATAGGAATGAGAACCCAGGGTTGGGTTCAAAATTCTTCCTGATGAACGCTCCTGAGTAAATCAGCCGAAACATCAAACAAGATGAGGACACATATTCGTCCAATGCAAATAATATACAGAATTCCTTATCTCAAAAATATAGAAAAAAAAACTTAAATTAAAAATTAGCTTTAACAAAAGGAAAATTAATTAATGGCAATCAGAAATTTAAATAAAACAAAAGGTAGGTCCGTTTAAAAGAGCTAATATCATTAAAATATATATTTAGTAATACATACACATACAAAAATCCTATATACACTAAACATACAAACGTTGGTACGTGCCTACATATACAAAGGAATACGGGCGAAACATAAATATATACAAATGCATATATAAGTATCCACATACATATATACAGAAACATACTTTTCCATATGTATTTCAAATACAGAAAGAAAACGAAAAGAAAATCAGTATAAGTGGTGGGAGAAAGAATATTTCTCTATTTGTTTTTACAGCAATAAAATGCCGGATTAGACCACAAGTCTTTCCTAGTTTTAATTCTATTATTACTAGAAGTAGTTTAACTATACTGGATCTCCGAGAATTCAGAGAAGCCACTGTTCCTTAATGCATTATTATAACACAGCACGGCATTTTGAAACGCTGTACCTTTTGAAACGCTGTAACGTCTGAAGCTATTTTATATTCACAAAGAATCAAATCATCGAACCCGTAGTTTTTAAGAACCTAGTTAGTAATATAGGAAGGCGCATATCATCAAAATCTTCGGACGGGATAGCGTTTCAAAATGCCTCAGGGTATTATAATAATGCATGAAGGAACAGTGGATTCTTGGAGAAGATCTGATATAGTCAAACTACTTGTAGCAATAAGACCAAAGAAAATTATCGTAACTGAACTAAAAGGCCTGTAGAAAGATGGGTGTGATGAAGCCAATGAACGGAAGCGTGCTTGATATGAAAGCCTACTGCAGTATTGCAGGGAGAAGGAATAACAGATATAGCTTTTCGCAGTCGAGGTTGGCTGTAGGGGATTCCCTGCTCAGTCGGCATGGAGGCTGCTTACAACTACTGGAATGAAAGTTAAGAGGCGAAGGGTATCTGTGCGCTGAATGGAAGAGGCAAAAGAAAAATCCTCTTGTTGGCTTTGGAGTAAGAGTAAAGAGCTAAGCTGGAAGCCAGAAGGAGATGAGGAACAGTGACTTGGCCACCTTTGCTGACCCAACAACGGGAGGATCTTACGCTTCACGGTCGAAACACCGGATGAATATTGGATACCGTATGGCGACGTCAGTTCCTCCTCAGCCAAGGCTCCATTCACTCTCAAGAATGGATAAAGCACCTCCTGATGGGTGTTATTAACACACGCACATGCATATATATATATATATATATATATATTATATATATATATATATATATATATATATATATATATATATATATATATATTATATATATATATATATATAATATATATATATATATATGAATAAATGAAAGAATGGAGTCGAACGAAGATGTTAACAAAATTCCTTTACTCTCGACACATGTTTCGAAGACAGCATATTTTCATTCCGAAGGAATAAAGGGTGCATTATGCAATCTTCTCACCAGGAAAGAAAAGGAGCCTCTCTCAACAACAAGACAAACAAAAGTTTCGATGATTGCCTACATGGTAACCAAAGCGATAATGAGTCTTTTTTTTTAAATCCGTTAAAAGGATTGACGTCAAAAATAGATAGTAGGAGGAAGTAAAAATAGGTAGGGGACAGTATGTTTGCTGTATGTATGGAAGTGTGTGGGTGTGTGCTTGTGTTAATGAGTGCGTGTGGTTGTGTGTGTATGTGTGTGTGTATATAACTGCATTTGTGTCTGTGTGTGTGATTGTGTTTGTGAGAGACAGACGTCAAAGATAGGTAGTAGTAAGGGAAGATATAAAGGAATTATAGGTAGGGAAGGGGAAGTGTACGTTGATTCAAAGAATATTCAATGTTGATTGAAAGAATGTCTTGTTGTTGAGAGAGGCTCCTTTCTTCCCTGATGAGAAGACTGCATAATGCACCCTTTATTCCTTCGGAATGAAAATATGCTGTCTTCGAAACATGTGTCGAGAGTAAAGGAATTTTGTTAACATCTTCGTTCGACTCCATTCTTTCATTTATTCATATACAACACACAAATTTCTACACATGAACCCGGAGTTTCTACCCTTGGCAGGTCGCTTCAACCGTGTTTTCTGACGTGAATTTGCTACCCAGGTTTCGGTTCAACGAATTTTCCATGCTGTCAATAAACATAGGATAATTCATTCACCTACTTAAATATATATATATCAGTATATTCGTATATATACGTATCTACCTATTCATATCTAAATCTTTGGTTGTGGCCGAGTAAGTAGGATAGAAATTATGATATACATATATATATATACACACATACACACCAACAAACATTATGTGGGTAATAATTTCAACTGCGATGCTACAATCGTATCTGATTCTTCAAGTTCTTCCCTTTTGTCCTTGTACATATATTTACTACATTGTTGACGTTTATTAATGGTTTTTCCACTTGCGTTGATGTGCCATTTTCTATCATTCGAGAGGGCGATGCTAGTAATAATAATAATAATGATATTAATAATAATAATAATAATAATAATAATAATAATAATAATAATAATAATAATAATAATAATAATAATAACAACAACAATAACAATAATAATAATAATAATAATAATAATAATAATAATAATAATGATAATAATAATAATAGTTTAAAATTTTGAGACAAGGACAACGATTTAGAGAAATATGTTATGTCAATTATATATGGTACTTATTTATGGACCTCGAAAAGAGGAAAAGTAAAGTCAAACACGGCGAAATTTAAACTGAGACGGTGAAAACGGACAAAATGCCGCAAAGCCAACGTACTAAGGGTTCTGCCATGGCGCCGCCTTATACGTTTCGTTAGTATTATTATTAGGAATTTACATGAGTAATCTACAATTCAGCAAAAATTATGATTTTCTTCATTCCATCAAGTCTAAAACTTTTGGGAGCGGCGATTTAACATAAATAACGGAACCAATCAGATCCTGGAATTTATTTATTTTACACAGAATGAATATAGAAATCGATCCTGGTTGCTTTTGAACCAATGTTTCGTGTAAGAAAAAACGAATCCTTTTAAAGAATTTTACTTAGTTATCAACCACTTCGGTGCACTCTTTACTCTTCTTATTACATGCTATTGTGTTTTTAATTTACCGAACAACATCATTGGTGTTTGCTTGTGTATACGCTACGTGCGTGTGCGTAAATCGGCCCGTGTCCCTCAGTATATGTTCCTGGCATACGTGGGTGTACTACATCGAGTGGATAATAAGTCTAACCTTTCCATTATAATTTCAATCTACAATTTTGAATGGAACCTTCGCTTGCATGATTCTTTCTTGAAACATAGTAATTCTTTAGAAAAGATCTTTTAGACGCAAAAGAATAGTTTAGTCACTCGACATTTCAGATTTCTCTGTATTTTCAACAATCAAGTCATTTCCAACACAAGAATAAAATTTTGTAACCTTGACAAACCAAGAACACAGCAGAAGCTGAATATCAATGATACAATGAAATGAGCATTCCACTAACTCCATTCAATCCACCCGCTTCAACATGACGTAAATTGATAAAAGCAACAACGACAATAACAACAGCAGCAGCAACAACGACAACATCGAGAACAACAGCTACAACTACCACTACCACTAGTCCGAAACCAATGACCTCAGCAACAACGACAAGAAAATCAGTAGAAGGAATGTTTATGACAAATCATACTTTGAAAGGTTTACATGCTTACAAATGATAAAAATGAGATTATGGGAAAGCAAGATATTGACACAATTGTCAAACAAGTAAGCATAGGGAAAATAGGTTCAGAAGAGGTCAAATCCAAGAGGTAGTGGTTAACTACATCCAGTAGAAGTCAACAGATTGAAGTGTTTCAACTACATTTCACCTCAGTGTTAGACTTATTCTAACAAAGAAGCATTTACATCGTTGTTCGACCTGCTAGAAATATCAGTCAAATGCAATCACTATCCTGAAAATAAAGTATACGTTCGATAAACGAGCGAAATAAGCAGGTTTTAAAATATGATGCGACAATCACGGCTGGAACGCTTTTAATTACAAGTCCACTACCTAGCGGCTAAATAAAATATCACCAGTAACAACCCTAACAGAAACGTGATTCCTGACTTAGAATTAATAGCAAATTATTAAGCTAATGGTGCGATGGCTATAATATGGGTGGCCCTATATAAGAAAACTGGACAAAGAAGGTAAAAAAAAACAATTACTGATTTATTGACAATAAATGAAATTCAAAATTTTACAACTCTATCGGAAAATAGATTAAGTATTAAATTGATATTGACGTCAAACGTCTGCTTCATCCTTATAAAATTCTGCAAGAAAAATGAGAAATATTCTGCTATAAAAATTGAAACAAAAATACCACCTTGGCATCTTGATAGCTTTGTTGTAATCTTCGATTTGCGTTTTATAATCACTAATCTTCTATGATTATTCCATCATCCAATACCGCAGGGTGAGAATTGCCGAGTCATAACGGTTTTATTTCCCTTACTGCCATCCAGATTTGTGTTTTACAGTTAACTCCTATAATAACAAATTTTGTAACGTTTTTCCAGACAAACCCTTCTCTAAATAAACATGACGGTGAATTGTATCATTAAGAAGTGCACCTTGACCCAGTCACATACACTAAAATATTCTATGACTTACACAAACTTGAATATGACGCTCGTAGTGTTGAATCTGAAACACCGGTGGAACTCTTCAATATATTCTATTTATTTGGGTGTATAATAACCTTCAGTTTCTTGAATCCTTATCATCTGCTTTATTCCCTGGTGTGATTGATTTTATTTCCGACTAAAATACACCTGCCTAAATCATACTATCTAAATAGTATGCCTAAATACACCTGCCTAATTACACAGAAATTAAATAAACTTAAACGCCACATCACGACAATGTTTCCGTGATAAAAAAATAAAACATTAGAAATATTATACTGATAATCACAACTAAAGGGTATATCGCAAGAATTTGACACAGTTTGATATTCAGAGTAAATAAAAAGAAGTGAAAATATTCGAAACGAACAATATTTAAAACCCACCTCTTTTCTATAACATTTACGTATAACTGTAATGCATAATCATGCAAAAATCAACACAATTTCATTCAAAATGTTATACAGTGACTTAAAGGTCTCATCGTATTTGTGTCTTAGACAGTTTCCAAAATACGTTAAAGTACTGTCCAAAAGCTTGGGACGTCACGTTGTTTTCGATATAAAAAGTATGCTGGTGGGAGCATATAATTTTACACCTTACAGATCATAATATAAATATTCACAGCAGTAGCTCGGACTTTGATCAATATAGATCTACCCGTTCAATGAATAGGTGAAACAATAAAAATTGATCTATGACCCATGTCAATCATTTGGGAAGAATCCTACGTAATATATGCTACGCAACTTTGGAGGTTGAGGGTGAGATGTGGTCAACATTGGTATCCCTGTGTAGTAAGATGACAGTGTTAATTAGACACGTGTATGTAGAAGTTTAGAGTTGATTCTCTGGCTTTCATATTCCTGGCCTTCATTAAATAAGATAATCCACAATATTATGCTGGCAGTTGATTAAATCAGTTATTTCTTTCCCTTGTACCTTTGTGGTGGTGTGCGTGTCAAAGTACCAAATCAATATTCTTGCCTTTCAGATAGTTTGGAAGTATTTTCATGCGAAATTGGAAGATTGAAATCACAATAGCTATTGAGAAACAAAGGTGCAGTGTGCTTTACTATTCTTTGAAGTCATAAGTTAATATTTTATTCGTTTCAGTTATCATGGATATTTCATCATACCTCCGTCTGTCAAACCGTTGCACAATTTATGTAATTCATTTGATACATAAGGGATACAAATGTATTTGGAGATTCAATAATACATTTGTTAGAAAGTGAAATGCAGAGAAATAAATAACAAATATATGAAAATAAAGATAGTAAATTTATTTCAGTTAATTAACTCTCGACATAAACCAGGACTTTACTGAAATTACGAAGTTTACTTAAAGGGATTAAAGAAATTAACAAATGAAAAATTGAATACACTAATAGACCAAGTCCAACTAGATAAAGCAGTGCGCACACACGTACGCACACACACACTCACACACACACACATATTTAATAAGATAGATGAGATGTGGTTCACTCATCGTATCTTTTTAACCAAATCCAGTTGATAGCCTTCTCTACTCTAGTTGAGATATCGGTCATGGTAGTATTTACTTTACGATGCGTTAGGACTAACGATAACATCAGAGATCTCACACTGCGTCCAACAAATCCTCTACGTTGGAAAATGCTCCGCCTTCCAGCCTGCGTCTTCACATTCCACAAGGAACTTTATATAACGGTTAATATTTCGAGTCCGAGTGGCGTCCATGTTATCTTCATGAGGGACCGTTATCTTGACTAGATTCACAACTTTCTTTCCTTCACACCACCTTAAAAGGTCTGGATTTTTCGTAACTGGGTGGGAAAGAGTCTCTCTGGCGACTTGTACACCCTTGCGACAATGTAAACTTTCATTTAATCAAGATATCCTTAGCCTCAAGAGTAACCTGCAGTATACACCTCACTTCGATATTTACCACGTCTGAGATTCCTCTCGCTATGAAATATATGTAGCCCAGATATTATCTATTCCATTCCTTAACTCTGGTATATATATATATATATAGAGAGAGAGAGAGAGATAGTCTATATATATTTGCACTTATCTGCTCGCCTCTGTGTGTGTGTGTGTGTATACATATATATATACATATATATGTATACACACACACACACACACACACATACACACAATCACACAGTGGCGAGCAGATAAGTGCAATGGAAATGTGGTCAAAGCAGTACTCGAATACTACAGGTAGAGTAATATACTTTTTATTAAAGCTACAAAATTATTACAGGACTGTTCTGACAACTCTCCGACGAACGGGAGCGTCAAACTGCAAGTAACATTTCGGCGATAATTTTGCAGCTTTACTAAAAAGCACACACGCGCACACACACACACACACACACACACACACACATGTATATATATAAATGTATATAGATATGTGTGTGTGTGTGTGTGTGTTATTGTGTGTGTGCATGTTATTTTTATATGACAAATCCATAGAGATATATTCAAAAATGTCTGAAAGTTTCTGACAAGAACTTTTTTTAGGATTCTTGTTGAAATAACATGTTCACACACACACACAGACACACACACACACACACACACACACACGCACACACGCACGCACGCACGCATACACACACACGCGCGTACACACATTCGCGTTTAATCGACTATCTTTTTATATTTTATCGTGCAACTCATTCCTTTACATCATGTCGTAAATGATGACAGCTATAATTTTTTTCTTACAAACTTATTGCGGATTCAGCTTTCGGTTACTGTCCGTTTCCGGAGAGGATTCAAATGTGATTTCAAAGGGTTTAGCAACAAATTCAATAGAAATCGTATAAATCTCTGAGACATATCAACATGAATGCATTTTGAAATGTATGTCTATCTAAAAATAAATACAGATAAAACGATTGGCTACATAGATAGCCTTGCGGCGTTGGGCCTGTCGGTGGATTCGGCTGCTCAATGAACTTCATTACATGCTCTCTCTGAATCAATATATATCTAAGAATTTCAGAGACGCCTGTAACATTAATGCAATGCTTAATTAGAATCAGCGTAACAAAGTAAGTGATAAGTCTTTGTCTTTCTGAATTACATGTAAAATCCACCTGGTAGACTTCTATACAGTTTCGATCTACCCAATTTCACTTACAAAGTTAGCGCCTTAATAAGCACTCGGCCGTATTGGGTGTGCATGCATGCATACATACATACATACATACATACATACATACATACATACTATATGTGAGCGTTTCTTGGAGTTTCTGCACTTCTCCATTCCGTAATCCAAGTTTGAAAGCGCTGTGTTTCTGCTAGTAGCTCGTTACGAAACTATAACTCTAACGGAGCCGGATCAAACTGTTTTAATTATTTAAATGCGTATGAGTATTATTATTAATACACGCGGTTCTTCCATTTCTTTGTCTGCTCAGTCGTATGCATATATAACATATATAAATATACATATCTTCTATCTTTTATCTTGTACCTGTTTCACTCATGGCACCGTCGCTAAATACATAAATACATACACACACACACATACACACACACACACACACACACACACACACACACACACCACACACACACACATACACACGTGTATACTCTTTACTCTTTACTCTGTTTCAGTCATTTGAATGTGGTCATGCTGGAACACCGCCTTTAATCGAGCAAATCGACCCCAGACAATGAGTACTTTGTAAGCCTAGTACTTATTGTATCGGTCTCTTTTGCCGAACCGTTGCGTTACGGGGACGTAAGCACACCAGCATCGGTTCCGGGTTCATTCCCACTGATTGGTAGCTTGGGAAAGTGTCTTCAACTATAGCCTCGGGCCGACCAAAGCCTTGTGAGTGGATTTGGTAGACGGAAACTGAAAGAAGCCCGTCCTATATATGTATATATATATACATATATATATATATATATGCATATATATATATATATATATATATATATATATATATGTATGAGTGTGTGCATGCATGTGTGTCTGTGTTGTCCCCCAACATCGCTTGACAACCGATGTTAGTGTGTTTACGTCCCCGTAATTTAGCGGTTCGGCAAAAGTGACCGATAGAATAAGTACTAGGCTCCCAAAGAATAATTTCTGGGGTCGATTTGCTCGACTAAAGGCGGTGTTCCAGTATGGCCGCAGTCAAATCACTGAAACAAGTGAATGTGTAAAAGAGTATTCTAAATATATTTCTCAATATCTTTTCAAGAACTTTTTCCAGTACTTTTCTTTACATGTTTATACATCTTTATGTCTTCACCAATATCCCCAAATGTTCCTGCATTGTCTTTACATTTTATTTTATACTAGCAGTATCGCCCGGCGTTGCTCGGGTTTGTAAGGGAAATAACTATATAAGCATTTTTAGAGATGTAAAGTATAATAGCCATCTCAATATGGCTAACCACAAAGGGTGGGTGTTACTGTAGCTTTTTATGTTCTGAGATTTAATAAATTTTTTGAGAGTTACTTCCCTTATATATGCCAAAAATGCATTAATAATGGGAAAAATTGATGGTAATTTTTTTTTTTAAATCGTAGACTCATGGTAGACGTGCGCTAATACCCAGAAGGACTCGATATGAATCACAACTATAAGATACCCGGTTTTCGTTAAACTGCACCGCAAAATGTGGGACTAGTTAGGAATCTAAATCGTAGGAGGCAGACAGCACACAACCTCTCTTTTATATATAACTAGCAGTAGCGCCCGGCGTTGCTCGGGTTTGTAAGGGAAATAACTATAAAGCATTTTTAGAGAGTTATAGCCAAAAAATAGCAAAAAATGCATTAAAAATGGAAAATAAATTATGGTAATTTATTTTTTAAATCGTTGACTCATCGTAGACATTTTTAAAGAGTTACTTCCCTTATATAAAAAAATGCATTAAAAGGGAAAAAAATTATGGTAAATTATTTTTAAAATCGTAGACTCATCGTAGACGCGCGCTAATACCCAGAAGGGCTTGATATGAATCACGACTATAAGATACCCTGTTTTGGTTAAACTGCACCGCAAAATGTGGGAGTAGTTAGGAATCTAAATCGGAGTAGACAGACACACAACCTTTCTTTTATATATAAAGATTATACTTTTCTCATTCTTTTATTCTTTTACACGTTTCAGTCAATCTTTACTGTAGCCATGCTGAAGCACCACCTTGTTAGTTATTATTAATTTTTATTTTATTGAATTCTTATATCTATGGGTTTGACTATCATTAAAATAGCTATCTACTTACCTTTAAACCACTGAGTGTCCTTCTAAATCTGTACCCCTGGGGCTAATATTTGTTTTCTTTTTCCTTTTCCGTTCCCCTCAAATCATTTTAATTGCCACTATTTTCAATATTTTCACTTCTTGTTGCATATTCTTTTGTACTTTCCTATATTTCTTTATTTACTGTTACTATGAAGGCCACCAACCCATCTGTGCATCACTTATCATTCCTCTGAATCAGCACCAATGTTGCTGAAATTTCCAACTATCCATTTTAACTGTCATGTCATTTTTATGGTATATTTTATATATGTATCAGCTGAATAGACGGCCGTTGCCAGGAAACTTTTACAATAAAAAGACTTATATAAATTTTCGCTTATTTCATGTCAGACGATGATTTCCTCGACAGATAGGCCTCTTGATCAGGACATATTTATGCAATTTTTGCAAAAAATTTTCATTGAAGATTGTTTTCCTTTTTAAATTAATTAAATGTTTGTTCAACCGCTTCACATGACTGTATTGATTAAAACTACAGAAGTTCTTACAATTTTGGTCGTCATAATGCTTTGCTTTCGTTTGTTAGGTAAAAATCCCTCCTCATAATGATTTTACTTACATTTTGTGATAGACAGCTATCATGCTGAAAAAGCCAGCTTCCAAATCCTGTTTTCTGATTAGGTAAAATTAATTAAACTTTAAACCTCAGTAACATTTTTCTGCAATTTTTCTGGAATGAATAAGTAACAAAATCAGATTAAACGAGGAAAATTATTTCAATATAATAGAATTGAAAAGTTTAACGTAAATTTAAAATCTCACCATATGTTCAACACATTGAAACTGTAAATAACAAAGGGAACTGCCAAGGAATTTATGGCTAACACCTTGCTACGCACATTCAACTCCGATTTTATATCCATAACCTGTTCTGTTAAGATCACTTGTAATGGGTATTAGGGCTATGCAAAGAATTAAAGAGTAAAGTGAGTCACCTCGGAAAATGCCGCAGTTGATATTAATATTGTTTGTGATCAGTATTCCGTTAGATTGGTATAAGTGAAGATTCGTATTCCACACTGACATGTGCTTCAGGGAGTTTGAAATCACTCGAGGAATTTTGAAGATATCCAAACATGTTAAGATCCATGAATGTGGAATGCTGTTAAAGACATTATAATCAATCGATGTGGAACTAAGATTTCCGCGTTCGTTATGACAGTTCTCAAGGATCATGCAATCGACTAAGAGTTGGTCCTTGCATCCATTTATCCTCGTCGGCATTCTTTTTGCTCAATAGGGCAATTATCGTTCTCTACTATAAATTTGTATGTTTTCTCCACGAGGCTGGATTTAAAAATGTTAAATGAGGTAAATAGATATGTTATGGGCCGATAGTTTTGGAGAAATTTGGTTTCATTATTCTTTGGGATTAAGTGAGTAATACCTCTTGCTAACCAGCCAGGTGCTTTCGTAGGAACTCTCATAACTTCATTGGCGCGATAACAGCTAGAAATTTGGCATTCTATCATTACCAGTGGATTTCCACTCATGAGCCTTCGTGAGTGTTATCCTTAGGTCTGCTATAGGGATGTCTGTCCATGCTTGTTCTGGTAAGTTTTAGTAGGATCCTTTTGTGCGTCCAGTCTAGCCCGCTTTTCGTTATAAGTATTTTCATCACTCCAGATAATTTCAACTTACTCCATCGGATTGGGTCTCCATCGGTTATTTTCTCCTCACCTATTTCTCGGTAGAATGTTTTTGCATTGCATGTGAACAGCTTATTTTGCTTGTATAAATTGTTTCCCGTTTCAAATCTTCCTATCCTTTGATCGATTGCTTGGACTTTTTGTTGCGGTGTTTTATTGTTTTTTTTGTAAGTGGCAAAAATGTATATATTCTCTTCATCTTTCTTCCTTTTCTGGATTTTACATCGTTTCGCAGATTAGTTCATTAGTTTTTTTTACTTGATTTCTCTTATGAACTCTCTATCTTCTTCAGTAAAAGGTTTAGTTCTCAGTTATTGTTTCCCTGCCACTTTCCTCGCTATCTTTATCATTTCCATTACAATTTATTTCTTCAGATGTTTGCGTGTTCTTGTCAGATGGCAGCCTTTCAATTTAGTCTCCAGGAGAGTTGCTCTCCTCCTCTGGTTCTTTATTTCCATTCTATCTTATATTTCGACCTGCTCGCGGTTATTTCTCTATCTGTGAGTCTTTTATGATGATATTTCTCCTAACATTTTCTCAACTTGTTTTCGTGCAAATATTGTCGGCTCTCGTGATTTCGTGTTCCGCATATTTGATAAGAGCGTGCGGTGTATTTCTCTTCAGATAGCCCACCTAATACATATGAATAGGCGTATATTACTTCTGTATACTCTTCTCAGGTCCATTTGATCTTCTTACATTTTCTTTCTGTGGTAGGTGTGGTGGTGGATTTGGAGGGCTCGAGTCGAGGCAGTTCCCGTTCAAGTGACCGTCCAGCTTCATATTCAGAGAAGAGTTTGTGCTAGTGGATGACTTTTCGACCCCAGGCTGGGCCTCTCCTGAGAGACGTGCTTCCATATTAACCATAGGACAAGCGATTTGGTGTGCTGTTGTAGTTTTCGTTTTTGTTTCGTAAGACATAGTTGTGCTCTTTTACAATTATTATTATTGATCTCTGTGTAGTAGAAGTAGAGACGGTTGTTGTATCTGCTACTATTTTCAATTCTGTCATCAATACCGTTACACTTACTTTAACCTTGCTATTACAGCATTGTTCATCTCTAGTTACCCCCAATAGTGCCTTGATCTGTATCGTCGTGGATAACCTTTCTAGTCATGGTGAGAGTATAACCGTTATTTCGTTAAGTCTTCAATCTTTGGTCCAAATTCTGAGTGGTATTATTAAATGTTGTTTAGTTTGTCTTGTAATTGAGATAATCATAAATATGTGAGGATTGGAGAGGATAGTAGGAGAAAGTGAAGCAGCTTCGCGAATATAGGTTTGACAGATGGTTAGTAGGGGATCAACAATGGGGCTTCGTATTCATGTGCGATCAAGAACATAAAAGATGCCTCATACCGTTGCGGTCAGCAGAGGTCAAATGTGTTTATAACTACTAGCGATCATTGACAGTGCTGACATTGGCCTTGGAAACAACCAATTCACCTTGCTCTGCTTTAATTACCGATAGAAAAAATAATCATGTATATATACTTTTTACATCGTTGAATTTTTGAATGTTTGCTTTCTTCCTACAGGTTTTGCTGTGGTTTACGTTTTCGTAATTGTGCAGTTTGTATATATTTACAGGTGCTTAATTCCTTAGTTTTTATCGTGCCTTTAACAGTATTGTTGCAATAAAAGGTATGTTTACACATTGGAGTAGTTAGGGAGAAAAGATGAGTAAAATTTTCACAGAAAATTATAGATATTAAATTTTCTAAATTTTCTAAAGGTAATCGTCTGTAGTATTCTTGCAATAAAATGGATGTTTAAATTTTCAAATACTCACGGAGGAAGGAAAAGAAAGAGTACAATTTCCACAGAAAATTGTAAATATTAAATTTTTTTTAATTTTCTAGAAATGATGTTTTGCATGCCCGAACAGAGAAAATCTGAACTGTTCTGTTCTGGCAATAAAAAATATATTTACAGTTTTACGGAGAGAAAGGAAAGATATATATTCATATAAGTTGTAGATATTAAAGTTTTAAGGTTTGTAAAGGTGATCGTTTCCGTGTTTGTCCGGAGAAAACAGTAGATATGTATGTTTATAAACTTATTTTAAGAGGAATTTAAATACTCACAGGAAATTGTAGATGTTCCAGTTTTTGAGATTTATTTCCCAGTTGTCCTGGTAGGTTGTATTAGTGTGTCTGTGTCTTCGGCTACTGACTGGTCAGAGCAGTGAAGAACACGTCCAGCACCCGTCCAGCCGCAGTCGAGGCTAGCGTCTTCATCCAGTGTCTCTCATTATTATTATTATTGTTGTTGTTAATATTATTATTATTATTATTATTATTATTATTATTATTATTATTATTATTATTATTATTATTATTATTATTATTATTATTATTATTATTATTATTATTATTAAAATTATTATTATTATTATTATTATAATGAACCTGATAAAGATAGCGAGGGAAGATTGTAATGAACCTGATAGAGATAGGAAAGTAGTAGAGAAACAATATTTGAAGACTACATATTTACTGAAGAACATAGAGGGTCTATGATAGAGAAGAAGCAGAAAATCCTGAATATTCTTGCGGTTGTAAGACAGGATAATATGCATGATAGAGGACCAGTGCATAAACTCTGAAATATAATCCAACATATAAAACATATTAAAATTGCAAATTATGTTAAAAAAAAAACTATCCAAGAACTGAAACCAGATCTCACTGAAATAACCGAAATTATTTACACAGCTGCTAAGACAATTGAAACAAAGAAATGCAAATCTGAGAAGGATTCCAAACTGGAAAAGTAAAATTGAAAAAGAGATTGAAATAAGCAGAGATGAAATATCAATATTGAATGAACTAATCTGTCGAAACAATGTAGAATTCAGAAAAGGAGGAAAGAGGAAGGGAAAATATAGATTTTTACCAAAGTAAGAACCGCTTTCAACAAAAGAATCATTGCAACAAAAAGTTCAAGCAAAAGATCGAAGAATACGAAGATTTGAGACGAGAAACAAGTTTTACAAGTAAAATAAACAGTTCAAATGCAATGCGAAAACATTCTACGGAGAAATAGGAAAGGATAAGATATCCGTTGAAGACCCCCTCCCAAGGAATAAGTGGAAAACGTTCGGTAAAATATCTAGAGTGATGAAAATACTTAAAATGAAAGGGTAGATTGGATTACACACACACACACAAAAGGATTCTACCAAGAATAAGAAGACATCACAGTAGCTAAGTTAAGGATGACATTCACGAAGGCTCATGAGTGGAAATCAACTGGTAATGATAAGGTGTCCAATTTCTAACTGGCATCGCTCCTGCGCTCACTGGAAACGCCAGTCCAGTTATTCCATGAAGTTATGAGAGATCCTACGAAACACCCGATTGGTTTGCAAGAGGTATTAGTAATGTAAAAATAAGGCTACCGAATAATAATAATAATGATGATGATAATAATAATAATAATAATAATAATAATAATAATAATATAATAATAATAATAATAATAATAGTAATTATTATTATTATTATTATTATTATTATTATTATTATTATTATTATTATTGTTATTATTATTATTATTATTATTATTATTATTATTATTCTATGTTTGACTTTTGCTTTATATTTGTACAAGTTGGCTCCAAGTCTCACCTAGAGACCTCATTATTATTATTATTATCATCATTATTATTATTATTATCATCATTATTATTGTTGTTATTATTATATTATTATATTATTATTATTATTATTATTATTATTATTATTGAGTGATAGAGCAGTGGTTGCCATCAAAGTGACACTGGGGTAAAATATACGAAGGCCAGTACGCCCATCATGACCACCCGTCTCATAAGGACACACCAGGTACATGCACCACAACCATATGTTTGCGACATGTTGATCTCATACCAAGATAAACAGCACATGACCTTGCAGGTGGGGCCCAGTTAGAATTTTCTTCTGGTCGAGTAGCACATCTCGTTCAAAAGGTCCCTGAATAAGGATTGTCTAAGGATATTGACCGAACCACCCATGTTTCCAAAAGTGAATTATCCAAACTTCTAAGAATTCCTTTCAACAAACGGCTAGGATGGTCCCCCACTACTTCGGCTTGTGATCAGAGATGAACATATCGTCAGCCACTAAGGGACATGCTCAACTGGTTAATGGCAAACAACTGACAAACAATTCTGTGGTATTGAGCAGAATATTTGCAGTAGCCCATCTTTGATACTAAGACAAAACAATGTACATGATAACACTTCCAATCAGTTAACATCAGGAGCCATGAAAGCCAGTCTGGTATTGCATTAGGGCATTATTGTTATTTTTTTCTTCATGTAGACGAAGAAAATATTTGCTACAGCAAATATTCTTCTCAATACTAAAGTTTTGTTGTCAGTTGTTTGACGTTAACCAGTTGAGCATGTACCTTGATGGCTGACGATCTGTGCATCTGTGACCAAGAGCAGAAGTAGTGGGGGAGCATTCATATCCATGTGTAGTTTCTTTGGGGTTTGAATGATTGATCTGTGGAAACATGGCTGTTTCGCTTATCATCCTTAAACAAACCTTATTTAGGGACCATTTAAGCGGGATATACTACTTGACCAGAAGAAACTTCTAATAGAACACAACCTGCAAGTTCCTGCGCTGGTTATCTTGATATTAGATCACCATATGATGATGCATGTGCTTGGTGTAGTCTTATCAGACGGGTAGTTATGGTAGGTATATCGGTACCCTAGTCTCACTTTTGTGGCATGTGCTACTATCTCACTCAATAATAATAATAATATAATAATAATAATAATAATAATAATAATAATAATAATAATAATAACATTTTCAAATATAGATTTTTTTAATTATTGTAAAGTAATTGGATGTATGAATATTTATAAACATTTTAAGCGTTTTTAAACCATTTTAAAGAGGCAAGTAACAGGTGGAAATGTCCTAAAATTGTTTCTCTATTCATATCGGTAATAGGTTTTACCACTTTAAAAGTAGATTATAATTTGGAGGAAAACGAAGATAGCCAGACGTCATCGCGAATAAATTCTCTTATTCTTTTACTCTTTTACTGAAGCACCGCCTTAAAACGTTAAATAAGAAATCGGCCCCAGAACTTATTCTTTGTAAACCTAATGCTTATTATATCGGTCTCTTTTACTGGCCAATAAGTTATGGGAACGCAAATAAACCATCATCGGTTGTCAAGCGATAGTGAGCGACAAACGCAGACAAAAAGATGTACACACACACACAGACACACACATATTTATATATACCATTTATGTATAAGAAAAAGAATATTGAGAAATCGGTATGTAAACATCAATTTATTGAAACAAATACAATTTGGAAGATTGAATATAATTAATTGAACATTTTCAGTGTCAGAACTTGATAGGATAAGGAACTACATCCCAATGTCTTAATATATCACTGGTAAACTCTGCATCAAATTCAGATATGTGCATTTATGCATGTGTTTATTCAAATGGTAATGTACCCATTTCCATTAATGTGAAGCTAACATCCTAAATTATTTCACTGATACACTGGCTAAAACGGGGTACCTGGATGCTGACATCCCTTTAAGAAGTATTCATATGCTCGAAATAATTTATATATATATATATATATATCCTATGGGATTCTTTCAATTTCCGTGTACCAAATCCACCCACAAGGCTTTGGTCGGCCCAACGCTATATTAGAAAACACATGCCCAAGGTCACACGCAGTGGAACTGAACCCTAAACCAAGTGGTCGGGAAGCAAGCTTCTTACCGTACAACCATACTGGCGCCTATATGATTCTTTTTCATTTACACCAATCATAATTAAATAGCGGTTTGTGAATACTTGTAATAACAGCTAGAAAACTTAATTGTTGTTTAAATTGTGGTTTAAAGTACAAAGGAAATACATATTACATTCATCACCTCATTCTATTTGGCTACCAATAAATGAAATTATAGTTAAATCATTCATAAAATATTGATATATCCTACACCAGCATGTCACACATTTACACATAGTAACACCATATCTACATTTTCCGAAATATAAAATAATCTCTCAGTAGGTAAATTCTATAAACGATAAAACTGCGAGTGTATGAAATAAAAAATAGGATGCCTAATTTTAACTGCAGAATCTTAAACCATTCGAAATACAAAGTAATTTTCTAATATTGATTGTTTAAACTGAATAGTACTTCAAAGGTGTCAATTATACCACACAACAAACTGGTAAACAAAGCTTGAAAATAATTTTAGAGGATTCTATAAATAAATAATTGACATGCTGACATTTGTAATTCATAAATATCACTTAATTGAAATGCAATTAATTACATCAATATCTATTATAGTTGCTCTAAACTATTGACACATCTGCTACAAAATCAAAAATATTTTCCTAATTATCGGCCGGGAATATTATTATGAAAAGAAATAATTTATGAGGTAATGAAATGCTCCAAGTGCTTAAGAGCTATGTGGCTTAAACAGATTGAGGCATATTAGAGAAGAAATGATTTGAAAGATATTTTAATATATTAATGAGAAGCCAGTATTTTGGAAAAAAAATTCAGTTCTACCTTTCCTTTGTATTCAAACGGTTATATTTCATTTTAGTAATACTAATGTGGAATTTAAGTACTTACACGGAAACAAATCAAGATTTATCCAGAACAATAACTGTTTTCTCTTTCTTTCTATATTTACAAGTGGAAGCATAGATATGTGTAACAACAAGTGGCTACATGTAGGTGGAGATATGTGAGTTAACCGAAGTGATTTACAGTAAATTATCTTATTAACTCAATTAACTCAATATTGATTACGATCAGATCCAAATTCGTGATATGAATTGCTGTCATTTAGAAATAACTGATACAAAGATCTGCTAGCGGTTCAATATTTCCGAATCTTGGACAAAGATAGTCATCAATTAATGTCTATAATATTGCTTCATTTGTTCAGGCATATATAGTGTGAGAAATATGATACTGATGGAAGATAAAAGTTGAGAGTTATCTTAGATATATAATTCAGTTTGATATAAGATGGTTAATAATTATATAACACTGCGGAATTCAGGTCGGCCTATGTTTGTGATTTTGTCATAACTTTTACTATACAGTAAACCAGCGTCTCATAGATATATATTTATAGGAATGTACGTATGTATGTATGCATGTATGTATGTATGCATGTATGTATGTATGTATGTATATATGTATGTATTTATGTATCCCATCTACTACATTTCGACAATTTCTACCGTGTTTGCGCATCTTTTTTTCATCGCATTCCACAAGTAGAAGACATTTTTACATCCCTCAGTTTCTTCAACATTAGTCTTTGTCTACTTCTCATTCTCTTTTCTTCTTTCCTTTTACAAAGACTATCACACGCTTGTCACTGTATTCATTTATTTATTTGCTTTCTCACCCATTTAAAAATTGTTTACACATTATTTTTCTGTAAATCACTAATAACTAAAACGAAGGTTTTCTTTGTTATAACTGTTGTATTGTCTACTACTTATATTCGAGCACAATTTGTAGTCTTTGTTTGTAAATTTGCGTATCTATCTATCTATTTTAACATATAAACATAGATATACGTACACATCTACATAGGAATATACATGTAAATACATATACATATATATATATATACGTAAGCATACACACACACACACACACGCACACACGTATATATATATATATATATATATATATATATATATATATATATATACAGGTTGTGGTGAATAAACTGTAGTGTAAATACGCAAAAATGAAAATAATACTTGTATCTCATTTTAAATTATCTTGAAATACTAAAGAGTAAATTTATTCGATAAAATCGCCATTGGCTTTAACCACAACCTCCAGACGAATTCGGAATCTCCTGCAACTCTTCTGCACGGTCTCCTTGTGAAAGCTAGTGAATGCTACCATAATGCTTGACTTCAGTTCATCTTTCGTTTTACAAGGAGTTTTGCTGGTCTCTCCAATCACCATGATGTTGAATGGGTGTTTGGTTTTTATCACTCTTGGTACATGTGCTCAGATTGCACTGTCCTGAGAGCGACACCCAAGCACTCTGAAATGTCCGTATTGGAGCGAATGCCAAGCAGTACAGCATGTCGTTTCCAAATTTTTAGCAGAGTGAATTGCGACATGGTGCTGTTTTTCTCACAGACGGTGTCCAACTGACTCTACTATATTGTGATGTTGACGAAATCAAAACAAACAATGCGCATGCATTGTTTGTTCAAAATCTAAAATGGCGACACATAATCATCGAACCCTGTATACATACATACGCATATATATATATATATATATATATATATATATATATATATATATATAATATATATATATTTAAGGATGTAGAAAAATACAACATGGACAAGAACGTATAACTCTTAGAAGACGATACAATAAACATGGACAGGACATTCGAACCCCTCAGTCTTCAGTCAAGAACCGGATCATCGTAGTAATTTCGGGATTAATCTTGAGATTACTAATCACGGCCAGCCCTCCAAGAAAAACACTAAGCAACGAGCATTAGAAAGAAAAACTAAGCTGAAGCGTAAGATTTTTCCTGAAGAAGGATCGAATGCATACGAACACCAGGACAGCAAAAGGGACAGATATAAGAAAAAAAACAAAAACAATAATGAATACAGAAACATGAAATACAGAAGCATTAACGGTGAAAACAACAAGTGTCTTACGACTGATACAAGCAAACAATTTTTCTCTCTGGCGCATGGAAAAAGCCTTTATAGCGGCGGACGAAAAACAACGATGTTAACACGACGAGGGTCAGGAGCTGAAAGGCAGATTTCGGCCAACAGTCACGTGACAGAGAAGAGGGAAAAAGACAAGAAAGAGAAGCAAAGGAGAGAGAGAGAGAAAGGGGAACAAAACGCAACAAGAGAGAGAAGAAAGGAATCAGAGAGGAGAAGGGATGGGTGTCGAAGAATGACCTGTGAGTGCAGAGCGAGACAAGAAATAGGAGGGTAGTTGAAGACTAGACCAAGGTATCAGAGGAAAGAGAGATGAATAGAGAGAAAAGAAGAGAGAGGGGGGACAGATCAGTAAAGTGATGAGAGAGAGAGAGAGACAAACAGAGAGTCGTACCAATTATTAAGAATATGTGTTACATTAATGATAAGGGGGTACGGGGGCGCCTGGAATATATGTTAAGGTATGTAGAAAATACAACATGGACAAGAACGTATACTCTTAGAAACGATACAATAAACATGGACGGACATTCGAACCCCTCAGTCTTCAGTCAGAACCGGATCATCGTAGTATTTCGGCTGATTAATCTTGAGTTACTAGATCACGGCCAGCCCTCCAAGAAAAACTAGCAACGAGCATTAGAAAAACTAAGCTGGAAGCGTAGATTTCCTGGAAGAAGGATCGAATGCATACGAACACCAGGACAGCAAAGGGACAGATATAAGAAAAAAAACAAAAACAATAATGGATACAGAAACATGAAATACAGAAGCATTAACGTTGAAACAACAAGTGTCTTACGACTGATAACAAGCAAACAATTTTTCTCTCTGGCGCAATTGAAAAAAGCCTTTATAGCGGCGGACGAAAAACAACGTATGTTACGCACTACTATATATAGAGAGAGAGAGGAGAGAGAGAGAGAAAGAGAGAGAAGAGAGACAGAGAGAGAGAGAGCAAAGTGTACGTACGCCGCCATATATATATATAATACAAAATGGGACAAGAACGCAACACATCTGGACAGCTAGGTGATACAAAAAGGGACAACAAAACATCCAGATGGACGATACAAAGAAAACAAGGATGGGTCCTTCGAAGCCCTCCATCCCCAGTCAAGAATCAGGTTATCCTCGCAATTTCGGCTGATTATTCTTGAGATTGCTCCAATATAACCGTAAATATTATCAACTCACTGAGGATGTTTTTTTACTCAATAATAATTTAGCAAACTTTAAAGTAATTCTTTAAATGAATAATTCAACCAACTTAACAACAATTACTATAGTACTCCGTATATCATGTGAGCGTGTGTGTGTTCGCGTACGTGCGCACGTATGAACGTCTGTTTTCTTTGGCCATTATCATATCCCACAGAAATCATTTTTCGCCTTTCTATCTGTTGCGTCACTTCGCTAAATATAATTGTTTACCTTCAACTGAAAGCTTTTTAAGAGACTCATATACGTACGATACTATGATATTAATACTAACACATCAGAATTATAGATATTTAGTTACAACTATTGGAATTTTATTTTGAATGAAGAAAACTACCTCACAACAAAATGACACAAATTATGAGAGGGAAGCATAATTGGTTATCTATATATGGAAAATAATTAAAATCCTAATTCTTATTACTATTTTGTTCCTTTGCTAAAGTACTTGTATATTAATTAATTGATATAAATTTGGTAATAAGACATGATTACTATAGTCCGTTTAGTCTGTGTGTAGCACTAATAATTATTTTGTGAATTTAAAGTTTGTAAATCTATAAATTTTATGTCTGAAAATACGCGATTACCATTAACATTAACACTAAAAACTAATTGTAATCCTTAGTACTCAATAAAGGAACCTTAATCTTTGGTCCTTAGTTCATGTTATAGTGCTCCGTATATCGGTCCAACATACATGGAGATTTAAACTGAACACCTTCCCTTGACAAGTCTAGATGCTTGGTTTACCTCAACTGGTAAGAAATGTCGCGTCTGTCCTCCTGCACTGTAAATTCAACCACGATAATTCAGTAGTTCTGCATAGCGGGAACGTGTCTGATCCGGGCGATGTTACCATTATCACATTGGGGAAGATACTCCTCCTCTCCAGGTCTATCTCTATCATCCAGTAGCTAAAGTGTGATTAAGGTAGATACAACTACTTATTTTAACAGACAGTGTGACCATGTAGGTAAGAATTCTTTGGGTCAACACAATAGAGACAAGCCAAAGTTGGGAAGGGTTTCAACGTGGTTATATGGCGTGTTAGTAACAGCAAAAAATGTTCCTCAAAACGTAAGGCAAAAATTTTCATAATGTGGATAATGTTATTCTGAACTTCCAGTAAATGATATAAGTGGCCACGATTGGAAGTGCGTTTGGTCTTAGGTCTCTCTAATGAAAGCATATAACAACAAGAAAGGGAAGGACACATAAGATATTGTAAATCTAGATAGCCGTAAATACACGGAATGGTCAAATCAGAAATACTTGCGATGAATCTTTGAACTCCAGTTAATATTTGAACTCCAAATAATATTTGAACTCCAATTCTTGTCTCTCAGAAAAGAGAGAACTTTAAATTATATACCATATTCCTATATTGGCTCCCATTAACTTTTTAACTTCGCTCGATACATTGCTAACTATGCAAATATTCTTGCCTGGATGTGAGAGAAAATTAGAAGATTATATGCAGCAATATATTGATATCTTTAACCGAGTAACATTTCAAGGTGAGTAATGTCTGTTAAATTCACTTCAAGGCATTAATAGAAATGGAAGGTGAAGCTGCAAATTAGAACGTAGAGATAAATGGATAATGCAAAGCATATATCTCGATGCTGTACACTTTCTGTAAACTCTTCCATTAAAAATATAGTGTTAATTCAAATCAAATTTTATTGTAAAAAATAAAATACGAAATAAATATTTTCTTGTTTCAAAACGAAATATATTCTAGTGATAATGTTAAGACTACATGGATATGGTTTTGGAATTAATCTTGAAAACAAAAGAAATAAACAAAACTTGACGTTACTTTAAGGAACTAAACAACATCAAATCAACTTGGATATCCAGTCTTGTAGATCTGTCATAGAAATTAATGGAAATATAATAGAATTGCATGACAAGTAACATTGAACTAATCTCTCCCATTTCTGAAATAAACTTTGAAACTTGTTATAAATATAATTACTTCTGCCGACTTCAACCTAATCGGAAAGAACGTATGCTAAGATGAATTTATAGTTAGGTGTTTTTCTTCGTTGCTCATCATATGACAGAATATCTATGACCAAATCTTGATGAGTTAACAAATGTAATTTTTATAGTTAAGATTAACATTTATTTCTTCCTCATAGAGTTATTGATCATTGATTTAGTACATGCTGATATCATTATTCAACTAGTACGAGCCACTTTCGAACAGTGTTCATGCCATCGTATCTTCAGAGTACAGGTTAAAAGCTAGGCAGAAAGTCAATAAATTTTCATAAGTAACTATAATAGACTTGCATATTTGTCATTTAATCACAGTAATCTTCTTTGTAATATTGTATATTCACTGTATGAACTGCTCTCTTGTGAGCCATAATCTGGGGAACAGTGTAGAAAACAGGTTGCCGTAATTAGTTACGACCATTTATGCCCTAACCTCAAGTTTCCGAGGAATCAATGTTACCAATAATCATGTTAGTGTCTTTACAATAGCGAGTAGGGACACATAGGAGTCAAGTTACTTCAGTCGAGTGTTCTTTCCTTGTGACTTGTGCATAGTTACAAAATTATTTCACTTTATATAAACGAAGCGTAGTTGTGTATTTCAGGAGTTTACTTCAACAACCAACATATTGTTCTGTGTTCATGTTTTCTCTCTTCATTTCTTCATTGTTCTTGACCTAGTGAGTCCATAAATAGATGCCAATAAAATAACTGATAGTACGCAAGTACGGGATTCAATATGATCGATTAAACGTGTTACAGAATCGTTTGAAAAAACAAAGACCTAAACAAAAAAAATAATGCATATGTAAATTAGACAGGTAAACATGATCTGAAGACAGTAATGGCATGAATGTTGATTGAAGGTAGATAATGACATTAACAAGAATTGAACCAATCAATAACTCTAAAAATTCTAGTGTTAAAGATAAAAAAAGATGTATATTTACTAACCAACCAAATTTGGCTGTAGACGTATTGCCATACCGAGGGCAAAGTCTTAAAATGTAGACAAATACCAAATTCATCTTAGTATAAGAAATAAACGTTTGCGTTCTTTCACAGGAAGTTGAATTCAGCTGAAGTAATTATCTCTGGAACAAGTTTTAAAATTTATTTCAGTAATGTGAAAGATTAATTCAATGTTATTTATCATGGAATTCTATTATATTTCCATTAATTTCGATGACAGATCTACAAGACTGGATATCCAAGTTGATTTGACGTTGTTAGGTTCGATAGAACAACGTCAAGTTCTCTTTATTTCTTTTGTGTTCAAAATTAATTCCAAAATCATATCCATGTAATTTTAAGATTATCACTAGAATATATTTAGTTTTGAAACAAGACAAGTATCTGTTTAATATTTTATCTTTAAAATAAAATTTAATTTGTAACTCTCAATTAAGAACTATATTTTATGGAAGAGTTGACAGAAAATGTACAGCAACGGATTGCAATGTTCAGCAATGTACAGTCAAGATTACTTTATTTAGTTACCTCTGTGTTCATATTTTCAATTTCGTCTTTCATTATCATTAATGAGTTGGAGTTAATTTAACAGACATTACTCGCCTAGAAGTGTTGCGCAGTTAGAGATATAAGAATGTTGTTGCAGTTAGTCTTCTAATTGTCTCTCATGTCCAAGCACGGACATTTGCATACTTTACCATATATCGGCCTATGTTAAAGAAGTAATGTCAGCTAATATAGAAAGTTTTTTCTCTCTCCTAATGCAGAGAATTGGAATTCAAATATCACTATAATTTATTTCATTCCACTTGAAAAGGAAAAACACCCGTTATGTTTTCTGGGCCTATGTCGGCTGTGATTCATGAAATATATTTCCGTTTCGATCATTCCAGTAATATATGGCTATCTAACATTACATTATCTAATGTATCCTTCCACTTATTAGAAAATCAATTATCGTGCTTGAGTTTATAATGCCCTGGGATGATAGTCTCGAAATTTTTCACCGGCTGAAGCCAACTGTGTACCAGGACTTGATCGAGGAGACATGCGTCAAGGGATGGTACGCAGCCTAATTCCTCATAAAAGATGGATTGATGTACGGAGCATTATAAAATGAATTAAGGACTAAGGATTAAGGACCCATTATTGAGTATTAAGGATTACAATAAGTTTTTCACTGTTATTGTTCATGGTAATCGCATATTACAAGCAAGACCCAATTTTTTATATTTATGAATTAGTTATACAGACTTGATAAGAGAAATATAGTAGCCCTATATTACAGTAAAATTTGCATGAAGGAATTGGTACAGAAGTAGTTGTAGCATAGTACAAAAATACTAAAAAGAATAAAGAGAATCAGTTTTGTCTCCCTCCCATTTGATTAATTTCGTCGTGAGTTTGTATGCGTCATTCAAAATATGATTGCAATAATTACAATTAATTGTCTATAATATTGGTTTCAAACTTTAGCATAAGGCCAGCAATTTTGGGGGTTGGGGTACGTCGTTTACACCGACCCCAATGCTCAACTGCTACTTATTTCATCGACCCCGAAAGTTTGTAAGGCAAAGTCGACCCCAGCGGTATTTGAACACAAAACGTAAAGTCGGAAGAAATTTTAAGCAATTTTGTCCGCTGCGGTAACGATTCCGCCAGGTCGCTATCTGTAAGGCAAAGACGAACGCGGCGGGCTTGAAACTCAGAACGCGAAGCCGAACGAAATGCCGGTAAGCTTTCTGCCCGGCGTATTAACAATACTGCCAGCTTGCCGCCTGAAATGCCTATAATACTGATACGCTAGAAGAAATATTATACATTCGTAACTACTGAGCGAAGCGGGTGAGAGAGACAGAGGGTAGGAAGAGTTTACTGGGGGATATACTAATGATCATAGAGAGGAAAATGTGGAACGCCATAATTACATTCACTTCCACATCGACTTCTGCACTCACGCACATAAGATATACGGAGTACTATAAAAAGTTCTTGTTTTGTGAAATTGTATTTTCGGTAAAAATGGGTCAATGAAGTTGTGGCAATAGTAAAGAGGCAATATCAAACAATTTGTATTTTCTTGTTGGGCATTTTTTTAAATCCAAGATTTTGTAACGCAATTTACTTTACAGCAGACAATTATCGTCTGCTAGGCAAAGTGGATGAATTTTATGTTGTTTGGTATATTATAAAATATGGATAGTAATAATCGATAGAATAAGGAACAGATAAAGCATGAGAGTAGCGATTAGTGACAGGAGCAGCAGTGGACAAGAGACTATGAATGAGAACAAAAAGAATAGTGGAAACGCATACTTGAACCTTATGTCATTAAAGTCATATTCTGTATAATCATTATAATGACAATAGAATATTAAATGGAACTCAGTATTTGTGTCGGAATAGAAACGTTTTATTCCCTCAAGTATAGTGTTGTCCAAAAGAACCGAGATTTTTCCCCATAAATAATATTTGATAGAATTGTTCTCTTCCTGTAAGCATATTATGAGCTATCAGGCCATCCCATAAGTTCTGTCCGAATTTTCAATAAAGAAAACAAGTGATCGAATGTTATATTTAATTGAAATTTAATCATCAATGTACTTTCCCTGATTATCTATGACTTCCTTCCATCTATTTACAAGCCTTTTAATCCTATCAATGTTAAACTCTTTTGATTTCAAAGCGAAGAACACTGAAATGTTAGTTTCAACCTCCTCATCGCTTGCGAAAATTATGTCCCACAAATGATTCTGTAAACTACGAAACAAATGGTAATCTGAAGGAGCAAGGTAGGGAGAATAAGGTGGATGAAGAATTTTTTCCCAACAAAGCTTTTCGATTTACTGTGATGTGATCTTTGCAGTGAGGGGTTGCGCATTGGCCTGATGAAACATCACTCCTTTTCGATTCACTAAAGCGGGTCTTTTTTTCGTCAAAGCTTGGTTGAAACGCTCTAATTGCTGACAGGGGACTTGAGCATTGATTTTTGCATTAGGTGGTAACAATTCAAAGTGAATTACTCGTTCACAAATACACCAGATAGAGAGAAGAACCTTTTTCCCTTGACGTTTGTGGTTGAGCCTTTTCCCTTTTACCAAGCCACTGAGTACGACGTTTAACATTTCTATAGAATATCCATTATTCGTCACAAGTCTATCCAAATGAGGGTGAAATGAGTTCGCGAAAATGAAGAGAAGAGCAGATGTCAACTCGGGATTTGCGGTTACTTTCGGACATTTCATGAGGCACCCATTTTCCAAGTTTAGGAACCTTTCCAGGTTGTTGGGGATGACGATGAACAGTTGTATGGTTTGAACTCAGCTTTATTGCCAATTCTTCAGCTGATAATGCAGGATTTTCTTCAAGTAATGCCTCAAGGAGCTTATCATCGAACTCAACTAGACGTCCTGTTCGATCTTCATCTTTAAGACCGAAATCTCCACTTCTGAATTTTGCAAACCATCTTCTGCAAGTTCTTTCATTCAAGCATTCTTTACCATAAACTGAGTGTATGTTTCGAGTCGCTTTGGCTGCAGTGTATCTGTTTTTGTACTCATAAAGCATTAAGTGCCTCAAATGTTCTTTGGATACTTCCATGTTAAAAAAGGGTTTTAATCAAAGAAATTTTAATTCTATTATTCTGTAAAATAATATTTAATTAATTTAAATGTACAGAAATGCATAAAAATAATTTTTAATTCCATTAGACATTCTAAAATACTATTAAATTTCATTCAATTTTAAAAAAGGAAAATCAGACAGAACTTATGGTATGACCTGATACAATTGAAACTTTTCCTTTGTTTCATTTATAGTGAAAATAAATATAGCTGAAGGTTAAGGATGTAATTGACCCAAAGTTAAACGATTGCCAGAAATACTATTATCTACTATAAAAAAACAAAACTGAAGCATTACATGATTAGGTAAACCCTTAAAATGATCAGTGTTTATCCTAAGGTACATACTATATACATCGTTATTCAACATTACAATTTAAACATTCAGTTATATAAATAGAACAGAATATTTAGATAAATATATAGTTGTGTGGTTAAGAAGCTCTCTTTGCCATCACTTGTTTTTGAGTGCTTGACGCATCGAGCAAGTGTCTTCTACTATATAATTGGATCCACCAATCCCTGTGAGTAAAGTTTGTTGACAGAAGCTGTGTGAAAGCCTCTCATATAAATATATATATGTGTGTAAATGTGTGTGCGTGTGCATGTTTTGTTTCTGCGTTTGTCCCCCCCCCACACACACACACCCCACTTGTCAGCCGATATTGGCTGAAGTCGATCTGTTCGACTAAAAACTTCGAAATGGTGACCCATCATGGTCGCAGTTCAATTGCATGAAAAACGTGAAGAATTAAACATAAAATAACCCTGCAAATCAATGTAATGATTCTCTTCGTAATGTAAATTTAATTTCAACCGATATCTAGAAATAAATAGTATAACTTGCCATCGTTTAATGAAATTGATGCCATTGGTGAAAATGGAGTTTCTCCTGGGAATAGGGATGTTAAATTTCATTTAAGAAATATATCTGCCAAATTAACAACATTTTTGTGATGCTAATGGTGTAATCCGCTTCAGTTTTCTAACGAAGAATTTGAGTGGTAAATTGTAATCCAGCACCATGAAGTTCACAAAACACGTGATCTCAACTCAGCATCTGTGTAACAACTTTGCGGTCTTCATCTCAAGTTTAGGCATGGGGTCCTTTTATCAATAGAGTTTCTCCCCACCCCAAAAGAACATTTCGTGTGGTAAGTAACGACTGTAGTTTGCAGCTCAATTGGAATAAATCTCATTTCTACTCTCTACTTATTTACAACAAAACTTATTTTGAAAATGTTATAGCAGCAGCAGCAAAATTTATTAAACCAGGTATTTAAAAAAATTCTTACACAAGTAATTAGAAGAGACTAAAAATTGAGAGTAATTTACAGCAGAATGCAACATTGGAATATCACCCATATTGAGCGGCAGGTTTTAATTCTTCTGCATATTTGAAATCATGTTAGGACACTGTCTCGAAGCATTTTGGAAGAATAAATCGACGCTGGTATATAGTTTAAAGATGATACTTATTCTGTACTTTTCATTTTACCAAACCACTAATTTCTGGGGACAAAAACAAACTTATACCATTTGTCGAGCCATGGGTGGGCAAAGACGAAGATACATCTGCACACATGATGAACCTCCACACAATCTTTGTCTTCTAAATTCACTCATGAGGAATTAGTCGCTCTAGAAGGTTGTAGTGAAAGTCACATGTAAACCGAAATTCTGAACTGAGAGCAAAATTAGAACTACAGACGACATTTATACAGCAATATCAAATGAAAACATTTTCATTGGAGAATCTTGGAAAAAAATTCATGGTACTTAGAAGATGATGTATTAATAATACTGTTTCTTCTTGTATGGGAAAAGAAACGTGTAGACACAAGAAAAATCTTTGAAATAAAGTAGAGAAAAACCTTCAACAATAGATGTTTAATGTAAATGATTAGCAACAACAGTGAAGATGTAATAACGCAATTAGAGTGCATTTCAGATTCCATTATGTAAGCTATCCCAAGTATTGCTCTAAAATGTCTTCCTGTTGGAGAAATAAATTTCTTGTGCATACAAAATTTGAAATACTTTCATATGTTAAAGTATAAAAAATTCACTAATTTCATTACTAAGTTTCTGTCGAAATAAAGTGTAACTACTTGCGAAAAGTTTGTTGAAGCTGAGAAAATCAAGTTCGAATTGTCTTGTATATAAGTTATTAGTCTTACTTGTCCCAGAAGCCACATGGAAGTTATCTCACTATATCATGTATAATATCTCCATATTTTCTAAAGCTTAGTCTTTTAAGTTCATTACCAACATAGAAAGTATTTTCAAAGAGAACAAGCTCATCAAGTGATTCGAACTTAACCATGAAAGTGAAAACTTACGCTTCTACTTGTATTTTGAAATTCTTAACAATGTATATTCAATGAACGTGATGGAAAATTACAAGTCGGATGAAACATCTAGGGAAGAGAGTCAATCGTACATAATATTTGCATGACGCATCTGCAGATGAGGGGCAATCTTTTATCTTCAGTCCTTTACTTGTTTCAGCCATGAGACTGCAGCAATGCTGGGATACCACCATGAAGAATGAATCGACCTCAGTACGTTTTTGTCGAACCGCAAAGTACCCGTTGTCAAGCGGTGGTGGGGAACATACACTGATACAAAGACACAAACACATATAGACACAGACACACACACACACACATGCATGCACACACACACGTGCACGCACACACACACATTTATATATGCGACAGCTTTCTTTCTGTCTACCAAATCCACTCACAAGGCTTTGGTCGGCTCGCGGCTATAGTAGAAAAACTTCCCTGTGATGCCACTCAGTGGGGCTGAACCTGGAACCGCGTGATTGCAAAGCAAGCTTATAACCACACAGCCATACATTCGCCTATCGTATGCAATATTTTCCTGTAAGAACTCGATCTACCTATCTAGATTTAAATTGTATTTTAGAACAACTGCCATTAAATGTCCAAACGTATTTTAGCATTGATCAAACAGTTTGTGATAATCAGCTAGATCATGAATATTAGGCATTAAAATTGCTTAACGCGTTTACACTATCTTTACGTGCTACTGCATGGATTGAATTTAAAATAGGATCACATGCAATGCTGTTACATAATATGTGAATTCAGCTATGCCTTGTAATGAATGGAACTAGACTACAAATTGTTGACATAACTAGTAATTACTTTGAATGATTGTTAGTAAATGATACTTTACCAGGTAGGTGAACGCTAATAGCTAGAGCTAAATTGAACTAAGTGATACAAATTTGCCGTTTACTGTTTAGAGAATTCCGTTTCCTGTTTGATTAACTTATTCAAGCATAACTGAAACACAAGGATAACTGAACACAAAAACATGAGTACAAGTGTTTAATAAGATAAGGATTTACTTACCACAAATCGGTATTTAGTTATGGACAGTTATATGCAGCATATTACACGGTTAGGATATAAAATGAGACTGTTAGTACTTATAAATATGAAAGACAGTGGAGGAAGCTTAACGCTAAAAATGTTCAATGTTAGAATGTATTAAATTCATGGTTTGAATTTATGATCACGTATGTACTTTGTATTCTTTTCTACTCTAGACACAAGGCCCGAAATTTTGGGACGGGAGGAGGGGTCAGTCGATTAGATCGACCCCAGTACGCAACTGGTACTTAATTTATCAACCCCGTAAGGATGAAAGGCAAAGTCGACCTCGGCAGAATTTGAACTCACAACGTAAAGACAAACGAAATACATATTTCTTTAATACCCACAAGGGGCTAAACACAGAGGAGACAAACAAGGACAGAGAGACGGATTAAGTCGATTATATCGAACCCAGTGCGTAACTGGTACTTAATTTATCGACCCCGAAAGAGTGAAAGGCATAGTCGACCTCGGCGGAATTTGAACTCAGAACGTAATGGCAGACGAAATAAGGTTACGCATTTCGCCAGGCGTGCTAACGTTTCTGCCAGTTCGCCGCCTTAATCATATGTACTATGCATTACCTACCTCACCAAATTAGGTTTAAACATACAAATATGTGCTAGAAGGCGCATGGCTCAGTGGTTAGACCATCGAGCTTACGATCGTGAGGTTGTGAGTTCGAATCTCGGACCGGAGTGCGTGTTATGTTCTTGAGCAAGTCACTTTATTTCACATTGCTCCGGTTCCCTCAGCTGTAGAAATGAGTTGCGACGTCACTGGTGCCAAGCTGTATCGGCCTTTACCTTTCCCTTGGATAACACTGGTGGCGGTGAGAGAGGAGGCCGATATGCATGGCCGATTGCTGGTCTTCCATAAACAACCTTGCCCGGACTTGTGCATGAGAGGATAACTTTCTAGGTGCAATCCCACGGTCAGTCATTGATTGAAGGGGGTCCCAGCATGTGCTAGAGTAATTACTGTACCTTCGTTGGGATTTATATCGCTCCATTCAATTATACCAGGCTGAGTCAAATGTTTTTCGTATTTCGAGCGTTAATTAATAATTGAAACAAATTACACACGAAAAGCACATGTTCCTCAAAATATATCCCATCATATTCTATTATCTGTCGCCATCGCTGTTCTAGAAGCTCAATTCCACGCTTATAACATTTGGCTGCTTTAGAAGCCAAAACCTACCTGCATTCGGTTTCAACTTTAATTCACATTCTTGAACCGTATACCTTACAGGAAATGTGCTAAAGCTGGGGAAATGTGACCATGTGGTGGTAGCAGGTCTGGACTGTAGGTGGTACTACTACTACTACTACTACTACTACTACTACTACTACTACTACTACTACTACTACTACTAGGGCATATAGCTCATAGGGCAGACCATCCAACCCGGATGATTTGCGCCCCACGCAGCGGCCCGATACATCTTCCACTTCCTCCACTGAAATCCACTTCCTCCACTTCTCACAGACAGTAACAATAACAACAACAACATAATAATAATAATAATAATAATAATAATAATATATATATATATATTATATATATATATATTTATATATATCTTCTGTGACATGGAGTTACATATCTGCTTGTATATGTGATATCCATTAATGCAATTATCTGCATAATTTCGCACAGGAAATGAAAAATTTGAAAATTTGTAGATAATCTTCATTCTTTTTTCTTTTTGCATAGAAACTATATGAAGTATATATATGAATATTTTCATAATGAGTACGTTCTCTACCAGAACCTACCACAGATATGTTTCCATATAAAAATGAACATAAAAACAAGCAAAAAGAAACATTCTTTCTAAATCTTTTCTGAGTTCTATTTTACCATTCACAGTTTATTTAAAATAGAAGACCAACAACGCTTCAAGATTGTGCAACCTAAAGAAACCATACAAATATTTTCCATGAGGGACATTCTTAACAATTTGTATGTTGTTTTTGTGTTTTGTCGGATCATGTTCTTTTAAAGATAAAAATACGAGCGAGGAGGGCAGAATAATTTCTTTTATCGAAATGGAATAATATCCTAAATTTGTTTCATACTAACCATTCAAAAATCCATTGACATTGATGATAGAAAGACAGAATGAAAATCAAATACGTTGCTTAAAAGTTGAAGCTGACATCTGAGATACTTTCACTTTTATACATATCTCTTTCTCTAATGCTCTATCTCTTTGTGAGAGGAGTTCATTAGAAAATTTACAATTAAAGCTCTCATTTTAAATCCCTATATCTAAGATACGATTGAAGAAATAGCCGTAGAAGTAGTAAAAGTTTAACAATATTTCGTTTAGATGAGATTTCTTAAATTTCAAATCTTATGACGGGCAACTGATGTTAATCACGATAACTTTTGAGAAAATTAGCATTTATATGTGTACCGGAATAAATTCAGCAACTATACTGCTTCTGATGGAATTTGTTCTATTATGAAAATAATCAATGCTATGGTTATTGGATGATCGTACTCAAAATCGTTCTGTAATATAGATTCGATTTCTCACTAAAAGACATAATACCAAAATTTTCACAAACTTTACACAAAATGCATTGACAAGTAGTTTTCTTGGCTTTAGTTTGGAAGCGAAATGAGGGAATGTGAACTTGCTTCACAAAGTGCTTAATTTTGACTTCTACCCCATGTTCACAACGTATATTTATATTTTTATACGACACAACATAAAAAGGCGCATTCTTCATGCATCTTAATATATGTAGTGTAGTGGAGAGCGAAGCTATTTGCTGTGCATCAGCAACGTTGTAAAATTGTAACAAATGTAAATAGATGCATTCTATCACAATACATATTAATCTCATAAGCTTTTAGTTCGCTGCGGTCTTTGCGAAAGTATTGTGTACAAAAACTCTTCATTGACTCCTTTTAGATCATTGAAGACCTGAACAATAGGTAAACACTATGAAGCAAATATACGTGCTTATCGGGAAAATTAGCATCAGTTTCATTTACAATTTGGAATCATTTTCTCTTATTCAATTATTAATACTGCTAAGTTAACGAAGAGTAAGTCTGTATATTTTTGCGCCAAGGTTCTGTATATAGCAAGAAACATTTGCCCCAGGTGCTGCACGGTGAGATTGAATTTGAAACAACGTGTTTATAAAGCGTATTTCTTTATTGCATAATCATGACTGCGCCTTTGTATAAATTCACTTGTAAAGATACAACAATGCAGTAACAGTAGACATGGGGTTGCAACAGCGACAGCAACAGCTTTTCTTGTAGCAGCAGCAACAGCAGCAGCAGCAGCAGTAGTGGAAGTAAGATTCATTGATAACATCGGTGAATGAAATCGAATATGTATGAAAGAGCTTCAATCAATAATCGAAATCAGTTACAATTTGTAACTGGTATTTCTGAATGGATAATAATCAGTATCTGCTTCTTATTTATTCTCTAAATTTTATAAGGATGGATGCAACTACAGCTATAATCAAATGTTAAAATTGCTCTTCATCTTGAACTTTTGAAGTTGATTACTGAATATTGTGTTTGGCGAGACGTGATAAGAAAAATATCTAAAGCATGTTTCTTTGGATGAGATATAAAATGGACGACAAGAGCTGAAGAGGAATTGAACACGAGAATGCAACGGCAGATTGTCTATCAAACAACATTACTATAAGCAAAAGGCATGACATTTTTAGAGACGAGTCTACTCGATTACATCGTTCCCCAGTATGTGATTGTCAATTATTTCATCGACTCCAGAAGGGTGGAAGGCAACGTGGGTGTCAGTCGAAAGTGAAATGAGAAGGTAAATACCGACGGAATTCATTCAAACAACATTAGTAACCTGATTTAATATAGGCACAAGCCTGAAATTTTAGGTAGAGATTAGTCGGTTTGATTGAACGTAGTAGTTTTTTTTTTATCTATCCCGAAAGGATGAAAGGCCAGGTCGACCTCAACAGAATTTCAACTCAAAGCGTTAAGACAAGCAAAATAACGCTCAATATTATTGTCCGGTTTGCTAATGATTCTGTCAGTTCGCCGTCCTAAGCCATCAATAATCCTTTCTACAGTAATCACAAAGCCCGAAAATCTGGACGAGGGGCTATTACATCGACCCCAGTGAGTTACTGGTACTTATTTCATCGACGCTGAAAGGATGAAAGGCAAAGTCGACCTCGGCGGAATTTGAACTCAGAACACGTAGCGGCAGACGAAATACCTATTTCTTTACTACCCACAAGGGGCTAAGCACAGAGAGGACAAACAAGGACAGGCAAACGGATTAAGTCGATTATATCGACCCCAGTGCGTAACTAATTCTTAATTTATCGACCCCGAAAGGATGAAAGGCAAAGTCGGCCTCGGCGGAATTTGAACTCAGAACGTAACGGCAGATGAAACACCGCTAAGCATTTCGCCCGACGTGCTAACTTTTCTGCCAGCTCGCTGCCTTAAAGCACCATTAATAATGACGAAGTGAATGACATTTTACTAAATCGGAAACTATGAACTCATCTTTCAAGTTTTTAATCACTAAAAAATAACTAACACGGGATTGTGAGATAGCTAACTTGACAAATTTCATATAAAAATGCGTTCATGTAATTTCTGTAAATTAAAAGACAAATTTAATTAAGTAGCAATTACATTTTATTAGAACGCGATTAAGAGTCAGCAAATTTATCATATTGGAATTTAAATCCCATGATATTTAGAAATATTTTTGGAAGTTCTAAATATCATTTAAATTATATTTTTGTTAATAGGAAATAGAAAAATGAGAATTTGAAATGAATGAAAAATTATCCTTGTAACAGATTATTTAAAAGATCAGAACATATTGTCTGTCACTACAAGGGATACCAAATTTGGACAGCTAAAGAAACCTTATATTATAAAAAACCTTATATTATAAAAGACAAGCGGATCTCCATGTCTGTCTGTTGCAACATCTGTAATAGCGAGGGAAGAAGGGGAAGATTCAAGATATACGTCACAACATATTTTTACAAGAAGGGGAGGACAAAAATTTATTGTTGAAAGGGAAAGAGTATGTGTATGTGTGTGCGAGCGCGTGTGTGAGTGTGTGTGTGTGAAAGATAAATTGATAGATAGATAGAAAGCTATATAGGTGGATAGATAGTTAGAGAGAGAGAGAGAGAGAGAGAGAGAGAGAGGTAGTGTGTTCACCATAGTCGGTTTCAGTCACAACATCTATTACATATATATATATATGAATTAGAGATAAAACCACCATTATGCAACTGAAACAGTGATAAACATAGACCAAAACATAAATAACAAATACAAAAATATTTTTATGAAAGATATAACTAGATCTCAGAAACAATTAAAATGAATAATCAATATATAAGTATTACTTGTTACTTATTATATATTGATTATTCATTTTTATTCTTTTTGAGATCTAGTCATATGTTTTATAAAAATATATTCTATTTGTTATTTATGTTTTGGTTTATGTCTATCACTGTTTGAGTTGCATAATAGTGGTTTTATCTCTAATTTATATTTTATATATTTATATTGTGAAATTTGATTTAATACTAAATCAAATTTTCCCTGTAGGTTTGGAGTTGATGAAATAGGGACAACTGAAGAAGGGGAATATTCCTTGTTTTGTATGTCTTGTACTCTGTTTTTTTCGTTGTTTGAAAAAAAGTTCGTTTCTATGTTTTTTGTTTTTATGCTTTCGTTTCTCATTGCGTCCCACATTTTTGTAATGTCATGTACCCATATATGCATGTATATATACATATATATGTAGGTATGTATATATATGTAGGTATATATGCATATATTTATATATTATGTATATTAAATATATATATACATTTAACGAGCAAAACTTCGTAGACACACGAGAAAAATACCGGACAAAACATAAAACATGTGCAATAAGTACAGGATAACACTAAAGTGTGAAAGGTACGTAAACACACAAGAGAAAGGTAGCGGACAAAATACCAAAAGTAAAGAACTTGATCATCAGTTATCGGACTATTTATTACTCCCTATTTTGTGCTTTTAACGACAAAATAGGAAAACGTCCTAAGACAGCAGCATACAGACAGGTTTAAATATCCTATGTGTCGTTAAAAACACAAAATAGGGAATAATAAGCAGTCCAACGACTGATGACCGAGTTATCTTATTTTGTTCTATACTTTTCTCTCGTGTGTTGACGTATTTTTCACTCGTTGATGATATCCTGTACTTAATGTGTATTTTTTTCCTTTATAATTGAAAACCACACACCCTTGTCCACAGTAAGTTCTTACATCTACATATATATATATATATATATATCTATATATATATATATTATATATATATATATATATATATATACATATATACATATATATATATATACATATATATATATATATATATATATATATATACATATATATATATATATATATATATATAAGGCAACTCGTTGCTAAACCCTTATTGCTTAGTATTACTTAAATTTTCCTCGAATGAGGCTTTTACATGCCGAAGACTACTTGGTGTAATTGATAATTTTTCCAAATTAATTAATTTCACCCTTCATTATTACGGATAACCATATTTTATCTCAGTAGATGACCACAGCATCTTGTTTTGGCTACACGCGGGTGGGAAGGGGCTGTTGACACAATCGTTTCATTCACAAATTGAATCGGTGATACCAGTTGCGGTTTTAGCTCGCTCTGATACTGAGTGGAGTTGGTGCCTTCTGGTATCTCAAAATTCAATATATAACCATTTATGATTATAGTATTCTACGCTGAAGAGAAAAGAAGTTTCGGTAAGATAGAATTATTTATTATTTAATATTTAATATTTAATTCGTATGCTTTCCTTAAAACTTGATTTCGAAACGTACGTCCGTGGATAACTAAAAAAATGTATGATAGATTGCAGTCAATTCATTCTCTCTTACCTGTTTGTGCCTTCCAAATGCTGTTTTTACTGAGATCTCCCTTTTTAGTAGAAGAAATAGCTATAACCCTTTGACTGCTATTTCTAAATTCGGTATGTGGTAAGGCAACTCGTTGCTAAACCCTTATTGCTTAGTATTACTTAAATTTTCCTCGAATGAGGCTTTTACATGCCGAAGACTACTTGGTGTAATTGATAATTTTTCCAAATTAATTAATTTCACCCTTCATTATTACGGATAACCATATTTTATCTCAGTAGATGACCACAGCATCTTGTTTTGGCTACACGCGGGTGGAAGGGGCTGTTGACACAATCGTTTCATTCACAAATTGAATCGGTGATACCAGTTGCGGGTTTTAGCTCGCTCTGATACTGAGTGGAGTTGGTGCCTTCTGGTATCTCAAAATTCAATATATAACCATTTATGATTATAGTATTCTACGCTGAAGAGAAAAGAAGTTCGGTAAGATAGAATTATTTATTATTTAATATTTAATATTTAATTCGTATGCTTTCCTTAAAACTTGATTTCGAAACGTACGTCCGTGGATAACTAAAAAAATGTATGATAGATTGCAGTCAATTCATTCTCTCTTACCTGTTTGTGCCTTCAAATGCTGTTTTTACTGAGATCTCCCTTTTTAGTAGAAGAAATAGCTATAACCCTTTGACTGCTATTTCTAAATTCGGTATGTGGTAAGGCAACTCGTTGCTAAACCCTTATTGCTTAGTATTACTTATATATATATATATTATATATATATATACATATATATATATATATATATATATATATATATATATATACATATATATATATATAAATATATATATACATAAACATGCATATATACTACCATAACCTATACATGCATACGAATATATTTAGAAATTGTCTGATGTATTGAGTATAAAAATAGTGTATCCTCAGGGGTTTAGAAAACTTAGAACTTGGCAAAACTCGCCAAATATTTTGTTCAACTCCCAAAAGTTTTTTCAGCACCATTGGTTGAACATCGATGATAACTAACGATAAATAAATGCAATGAAAGTAATTAAGTAAATAATATAAACCATAAAAGTTATAATAAAAAGAATAAAAATAAAATAAAATAAATCCATTCGGGTATTCGATATCTTTAAAACACATTTTGGGCAATTGAAGATACACGAAATCTGTACAACACATTTTGGGCAATTGTAAATGGAAATTTTAAAATGTGCATGAAAGATCAAAGTTGTGATGTATATAGTGGGCTAAATTGCAGTGTAAAAAACAGTTATATAGTTCAAAAGGTGCATTTAAAAGTAACAGCTACAATAAGAAATCAAAATAAGATAAACAAAAATAATGTAAAAATACTAATAAAATAAAATAATATAGAAATAATGGCTTGCAAACAGTCGAAGGTTTTCTTCAAAGTAGAAAAATATACGATGAATGTAATGTTAAATGATGCCTGTTTTTAGATGAAAAAGCTAAATTCAAATGTAAAAGCCAACATTATCTGTGCGGTAGTTTTCCCTCAACATTTTATACCCCGTAGCGTGTCTGCAGGAATTTAAAAGCTCTGATCTTTTGCTCATTGTGTTTTTACCCTGGAACAGGATGAAGATCGTTTCAGTCAGACACAAATTGCACCTCATTGGGCGTCAATATGATCCATGCTTATATGGGGCTATTTTCTCAAAGATTGTCCAGCTGATTTTGAAAGGACGTTATCATTTTCTTTCAATTACCAGACATGCTTAGCGAGACTCGTTTCTGTCCTATTTTCGGAATATCAAAATGAATTTCGCTGGAAATATGAGCTAGTCTTCCAGACATTTTCCAAAGCTCCTGTATCTCTTGTATTCTTGTGAGCCATCTATTTATACCTTAGCGCTATAAACATTTCCTTTCTCAAGGCAATTTCCTCCAAACGGACAGCAATTTTTTGTCTTTACAATTGTAATTCCTTTGGTTATTTCCGGTAATGTGTTTGCTCCTAATAGTTTTCGTGTTGTGAGGGTTAATTAAAGAGGTGAAGCTCCTGCAACAAGAATAGCTAACCTTCTCATATAAACAATTCTATAGAACTTATGGATTTCTTGAAAGTGCTTAGAATCTAATTTCAAGAATTCTCTACTTATATCAATTTTTAATATAAATTCCGGATCAAATGACAAAACCTTCCTAGTTCTAGTTCTATGTCTTCTATTATTGTTATTACGGCTTTGACTATAATGGATCTTCTTTGATAATCGACTTTTCTTTAGTGCATTATTATAATAAGGCGCGGTATTTTGAAAGGCTGTTTCGTTTGAAGATGTGGATTATATGCGCCTTCCTGTATTACTAACTATATTCTTAAGTATTACGGGTGGATGATTTGTCTCTTTGTTAATATAATGTAGCTTTTCATTAGGCGTACAATAGGGTCTAAAATAATATAATTGCAAATCTAGGTCAATACCTAAAAAGATCATTATTTAGGTTAGTATCTATCGTTATCCGTAAATCCATTCTTTGGAAGAATGACAGGTGACTACAAGACCGTAATCCCTGTATAATACTGCATCTGTAAAAAGAAATTCTAGATGAAGGTTATGCAAAATATAAGGTCTTATAAGCATAATTAACTCCGCCCCATCCTGTTCCCCCATCGGTACATGGAATAAAGTATCCTCGCTTTTTACGCCCAGGTGAAATCATCGTGAAAAAGGGGGGATTTCTTTGCTTGCAGGATAATATCTATATCCGAACTGTTGACAGTGACATATTGATGGCGAAGTCTAATGCCTTAAGAATTAAAGGCCTGGATATTGACGGTAAAAAATCGACAATATCGATCTGTTTAAATCTGAAGTTACATTTATGGCTAATTCCCTTGAACCAATCTATAATTAACTTACTATTTCCACAAATCCGTAAATTTAATTCTCTATTTAGGTTTCTTAATGTATTTCTGCTAATAATGCCAATTTCTGTTTTAGCTGGGTTGATTAGTCTACATTTAGGGTTTCTACTGAAATTAGCTTTATGGTCCTTCACAGTAATAAAGCTTGACTTTACACATAAGAGCTTCGATGTATCTTTTTGCTTGGATATTTTAGGAACTCTATTTTCAGATCACTTTCTCTCTCTGTTTCTCTCTTTATCTTCCTTCCACCACTTCTTTTTCTCTCTCCCAACACTTCGTAATCTGATTCTTTTTCTAACTTGTAACAATAAAGTTGTACTTTTAGAACATATTCACGGAGACGTGTGCATATAAATATGTGTGTAGCTACCTATATATCCATTACTATATATATATATATCTACTGATATTTATATTTTGCCTGTATATGTTTGTATATATGTACGTGTGCATGTATCAGCGTTTGTATGTTTAGTGTACATATGTATGCATATGTCTTTAATGTGTGTATGTATAAGTAAATGTTAGTTGTAGATGAATAGCGTGTTTCTATTTTTATGCCGTCAGATTTTTGCAAGTGAATATTATTATAAGAAACTTTACATTTATTTTAACTAAATTTACTTGACCATTAGTTAATTTTCCTGGGTATATATGTTTTTCGTTCTAAATGAAGCTACATTTTGATTTAAGGTTTTTGTGGATTTTACATTATATGAATTTTAAACCTTTTATTCTCCCCGCAATGTTTATCATGTTCTTGTCTTTACAGGCACTTTCTATGCATCTCATGACGTAGACTACAGCATAAGGTGCATTTTAGTTCTACAGTTAATGTCAGGGTTAATCTTACATACCATGCAATTACCACTGGTGCACGTGGTAATCTCAAAGGTGTACGTCCTGCATAGTTGTGATCTGATGGAGCTCCCTGGCTTTTCAACGATAGTAATGTTGAGTTTGGCTTCCTTCAGAGTTTTCCTAAATCTTCAGGTTAGTTTTCCATTAGACGTGGCCACCACAAACATCACTCCTTGACATTTTTCGGTCTTGTGCCACGTGTTGACCCTGTTTCCTTCGTCGCAAACTCTTTGTATCTTATTCCACTATTTACTTCTATATTTAGGGCAGGTACCACTGGCTTCATTACATATAATGCTATCTAACTTATTTCTAGCTTCCCTGTATACGCGAACCCTGTCTTTCTGCTCATACCAACAGAATTTTATGCCGTGCATGAAGTTCTGTATATGTTTCTTTGTTTCAGAGGGATCACCTTGTGAAGACACGTCGTTAATTATCCTAAGTTTGCTATCAGTATGTTGACTTTCATGTTGTGTCACAAACCTGAGTTCTTGTGAACAACATATTTCGAAGCTATGGGTTTCATGTAATAGGAGTGGAAGAGCTGCTCCGTTTTTCACAATCTCTATCCAAAATTCAATACCAAAGACATGGAGTCTATTTTTAGAGTGCTTAGTGTGACAACCTATAGTTACCTTGATACTTTGGTAGATGGAGTTAGCTGCTTACTGGATGCTCTTCATTATGCTTCTCTCGGATTCTACATTACAGTTACTAGACTTTGCCCTAACTAGAATATTAATGTTATCTACATACCTACAGTAAAGCAAAAAGAGTTGTGGATTGTTCCGCTAAGGATTGTTTAAGTTTTCAGTCCCTCCAGGTCATGAAGATGCCGGTCACATCTCCAGGCACACCGACATCAGTGGCTGTATATTGAACTTGCATATATAGTTACCTGGTAAACTTTCTAACGTGGTTCTTCAATACAAAAACAATATTGTGTGTGTGCGTGCATGTGTGCATGTATGCACGTATATATATATAATATGTCAGGTCACTTTCGAGTGCTATTGGTAACATGTAACCCAGTACAACCTGTTGCATGGTCGGGTCGTCGGCGACTAAACCGGCAACCTCACCAAACTTGCTTGGTGAGGAGGGTGTTTATTGGACACCCTGCAGGATGAAAAACAAAACCCGTCAAAGGGCGGAGGAACTCTTGAGAGTCACCGGCCATCCAATAAATGTCTTAAGGGTGTATCATGCGCGGGGACATAGAAATAATCGGACTGAATACTCGAAGGACTCCTAGCTTTTGTCAGAGCATCCTTCTAGGAGAAGATAACTCAGGTAACTGGGATAACTCCGACAGAAAATCTGCGGTTCAGTGGTTACCGATGATGTTGACTTGTTCTTCTTTTCGGATAATGGCTGCTGCTACTTAGTGAGTGCGATTGACTCAGTGCACAGCCTTTCCTGACTTAAAAAAATTTCTTGCACAGGCATTGCACGATAACAACATTGATTAAGCTTCGTGCATTGGCCATACTCGATAACGAGGAGGGAAGCCACCATATAGATAATATGTAATGCGGAATCTTAATTTTTTAATCTCATATTCTGTTGCAAATGTTCACGAAGTCACTCTAAACATTTATGAAAGTACGTGCATAATGTAGAAATAATTTTATCAGGCATCGTAGAAAAAGATTTCAACTATTAAGTAATAAAATACAACGAATAGGAATGTAAAATGCTGTTGTGTGACGTTCCATTAATGAAGTTTGTAGATTTTGAGTTGAGAATGGTTGAAGAAATCCAAATTGTATAGATTTTGACGGTGGCTAACAATTAATGATGTCAGTATTGTTCTCATTTTTAAAAGCAACAATTACTACAACTACTATTACAATTATTACTATTATTATTATGATTATTATTATTATTATTATTATTATAAGTAGTAGTAGTAGTAGTAGTAGTAGTAGTAGTAGTAGTAGTAGTAGTAGTGGTAGTGCTGCTTTTGTTACAACTATGAATCTCACAGGATCAGTTACATTTATATGGATCCAACGTAGACACAAATGGCAATTGAAAATCCATTTCCTATCACAATAATGGAATTAAACTTGTGAGTTATACCCCCTATATAACAATATGTACTCGGTTCATAAGGCAGGGGAATCCCGCCCATCAACTCTCAGTTATAAAGCGATTACTGGAACGTATAAATCTATCTTTAACAATACTTCGCAGAAAAGATCATCGAGTTTTATCGATTCCCTACTTGCAGACCACCACGCTAATGAATTTCTCTCGGTTGTGTATATGACAAACGATTCACTCGCTATTCTTATGCAGCAGCCAAAAGAAAGCTGTGAAAATAATAATGTAAAATCCGTATCAGATAAGCAAATATTCAAATATGACAGATCTGCAACGGGACGGAACCACGTAGTCTCGTAACGGTTATTGTATTTGGGATTTTTTGTTATAGAACATCTCCAAGTTAGATACTGATTTGGAGCTGATGACAACATAAGTGTTTTTAGTGATAGTACAATGATTGTTTATATTGCTCGTATACCTGGGGTTTTGGTTGCTACCGCTGGTGTAGCTGCTTTTGCTTCACCTGAAACATGATGATGGTAATGATGATGGTGGAGGTAGTTAAAAATCATTTAAAGGAAAAATAATAAACAAGGAATGAACAAGATCTGGTGATTCCATCTTGAGGCGTTGAGATTCTGTCATAATTTGTGACATTAGCAAAAGTTTACTCCGTGTGCAAATGTCATTTTAATTTCTCTTATCCACTTCTTCTAAAACGTCCTGAGAGTAAATTGCAATTCCGAACATCTTCAATACTCTTCATTTAATAATCTAATGAAGAATACATTGAAGAAATGGAAATGCCATTGAACCATTTTTACAAATTAACGAATATCTATGTACATATTCTATCTTTAAATTTTACTTGTTTCAACCATCTTATTGAAGGCATACTGGAGCAGCGCCTGGAGGAATATTAGTTGAACTAATTCTGTTGATCTCGTTTGTCAAACCCCTAGGATACGGCAACATAAACATACCAACAGCGGTTGGGGATCAAAGATATAAACAAGCACACATATACACAAAAACACAAGAACATACGTATATGACGAGTTTCCTTCAGTTCCCGTTTACCAAATCCTCTGTGTGTGCAATGCGTCGCTGTATTTCTATTCATTCCTCGAAAATAATCACAAATTTGACTTTATCTACATAATAATGTGCTTGTTATTGTATATCATGTGTTTCATTGCATTCCTGTCTCGACCATGCTTTGTTGATGTACATACCCTATGCATTTCCTGATCTCAATATATTGGCTTTTGCCTAACATATTGTACTATTCAAATTAGTGCAACTATTTTGTCAATGATCGTGATTACATTCCTTTATAAACAATATTGTTATCGATATCATCATAAATATTATGAAATTTGTTATTATTTCCTCCACTATCATATATATTCTTGATTGTGTCCTCCTTTTAAAACAGTATGGATGGTATCCCAAATGCTGATGTAATATACAGCGGAATCAGCACATTTTCTTTTCACGTCCCTATTTTCAATAGAATGGTTTACATTTATACGTCTATTAAGTCTGAATATAATAAAGGATATCTAAAATGTGAATTAAGGCAAAACATTAATTTCTAAAATGAGGTTACCAATATAATTTAACAAGTTGTTCTAATCAAATTCTTAACTTAATTTAGTTGCTGTGTCATAAAACGATTTACTATCTAAGGAAAGTACACTTCACTAGTTCCAAGAATGTTTATATATCTGCAGGAGATCTAAAATAATCGAGATGAAAATATATAAATAAGTACTTAGCGTAGTCAGCAAACTGCAAAGATTGAACTCAATCATCACTGTATTGCCTAACCTCTATTTTTGATAATAATCTTAAAGGTGTTCTACCCTCCATTCTTGAACCTAATTATTATATTAATTAAGCTAAATGGAATTAACTAGCCTTTATTGGCTCAATTACGATAAAAGTGTCTACAGAAAAATATAAAAAATCATCACTGATCTAGAGTTCAACAGAATTAAAAATATTCCAGTGTTCCAAAGTGAATAATGGAAAGAAATAAAATCTCCAGTTTATAGTCATTCAAATGCCACAAAAGTTGTCAAATCTCGTCTAAATACCACCTCTTCGTGGATTATACATCTGTATTAAACAGGAATGTAAGGTGTGCGTTAATCCACGACTTCACGACAGAAATTGCAACCACACGACGATATAGCATGTGAATAGAGAATATACACACTGGTTATTATGATTTTAGATACATACAGCCACGTTAAAGAAACAAAAAAGGTTTTGACGGCAATGTTCAGTCTTTACTCATCGGTCTTCTGAAAGAGTAACTAAAAATAAAAAATAACAATAAACAACAAACAGAATCTATCAAAACTTCATTCAACTATTCAAAACCGAGTTTCTAACATTATAGGTCTAATTTTGGCAGCAAAACTTTAACTCTGTCGTCATTCTTGTGAATTTTTGCTTCTTTTGAAACGGATTCTTCCCCTTTGTGAAATGTTTCTACCCTAGGTAATTCTTATAAAAATCGCTTCTTATTGTTTCCAAGATAATATGATTTTAATTCTTTAAGTCTTGCGTTCATCGTTTTGATGGTAGTTTCTATTTAGATTTTTTTCCTTTCTTATTTTGTAACTACCAACCGACATACTAAATGGTCGTTTGAGGCATATTTTATTCCTAGCTGTTATCGCCTTTCAAGAGCGACTTACAATAAAAATACCCCCATTTTTAACAGCTCCACACAACGCAGAATATATATATATATTCTTTCCAGCCTTAAGTCTGGAACAAACGGAAAATTCAAAAATTGTTAAGCATTATTTATTCACCATTACACGTTTCTTTTGCTAATACACGTTGGATGAATATGTAAACAATTTCTTATTAAAAAGTATAAAGAGCAAATCCAGTAGTAGAGAAAAGGGGAGAGAGAGTTTCCTTTACCACTTGCTTTGATTTTTGTCTTTTCCCCCAAATATCTATACGACGTCTTATTACTAACTCTATATAAACACCTGTAAAATTTTATTATTTGATCTCTGTCACAACATTTTTTTTAATAAGAAATTTTCTTCATGTTTATCCAAAATGATGATCTTGTACAACTTGATGATTCCTTTTAGCAAATGAAACATATTTACTGGTCAATGAATAGTAACAACAATTTTCTAAAATCTTATTTGGTTATACAATAACTCTCCAAACAATATTTCTAGAATTTTCAACTCTAATATGAACCTCATATCAATACAACAACTACAGCATCTAGATATTGGATTCTGATACTGGAATAAGCAAATGTGCTTGGATTTTCCCTACTTTTATATATATATATATATAATATATGTATTATATTATATACATACATACTTACATATCTATAAACATATGCAAGAATACATACAAACATACATTCATATTATATATATATAATATATATATATATATATATATATATAATTATATATATATATATACATATATATATATATATATATATATATATATATATATATATATAATATATATATATATATATATACTTGCAATTTGATATTTATCTCCAAATCTATCTGTATTCCGTATTATATATAGACAGAATAGGAATTTTCATGACATTTCAGTAATTCTGTAGAGACTTATTAGTATAAATCAAATGATGTGACTGGAAACTCGAAACTGATTTGCAACCTGAGCTTATTTAAAGCTTCTTTACGGCGCTCACCCAATTCTTACTTCTATTAAATGTACTTTTTTGTTACTCTACCGTAGGTTTTTTCTATTTTTGTCGCTCCCATGTGTAACAGTAAATAAGCGATAAATGTCTATACAGGTAAATGTAATAAGATTCTTCACACGTTTTAAAGTAGAAATGTGATTTAAGAAAAACAAAGCATGAAAATAATATGGAATTCAGGAAAAGGGTAAATAAATGAGAAAAAGAAGTGGACTTCCAGAGAAACAAAGAAATTAAGGCGGAGGAAGAGAAATAGAAAGAAAAATGTATGAAAAATGTGATGAAAGAAATGCAAAAGTGCAATGGCTAAAAGAAGTTAAGTAAATGTAAACCAGTAAAGCTGCGGAAAGAAAATAACAAAAAGGAGGAATTTAAAAAATAACAAACTAATTAAAGAGAAAAATTTAAATGCCTACTAGACATATTAGGCAGAAACTTTGAGATAAATGAGAACAAAGTTAAATGCACTGAAAAAGAAAGAGAAAGCTATGGACATAGGCAAAAAGAATAACGAAGAAAGAAGGTATATTTGATGATGGAAATGAATAATTGCAGAAAAAATATGAAAATAAAGGATAAATGTTTGAAAATTAAGAATACAAATGAAAGAAGCAAGTATGAAATACATACATACATACATATGTACGTTCGTACATACGTACATACATACATACGTATATATATAAATATATATACATACATACATATATATATATATATACAAACGTGCACACATGCATACATACATTCATACATACGCGTGAATGTGTGTGCGTGTTTGTGAAGGAAAAAGAATATACAAAAGAGTGCTTACAGCAGTTTCTCGTTTCCATGTTACAATAGTAAATCCGAGATTATTGCAGCAGATGTTCATTTTATAAGATTTAACGAGATTTTAAGTTATGAAAAAAAAAAGACAAATGAAATGCTAAATCTGATATGAAATATCATGACCTCTATTTAAAAAAATAGTTCGTGGATAATGCCGTTGCCCTTTAGCTCCAGGCAAATCCTAATCGAACACACTTATGATCAAAGTAATTTTATCCCTTACCATATTGTCTTTTTTATGCATCGTATATCAGCTATGTCTGTAGTTGTGGCAGGGATCAGCCACCCGTCATTAATCACTGGCTGGCGACTTCACATCAGGAGGTTTAAATTTTATAAATTATTGTGGTGCATTAAACGTTTCCTAGTTTTAGGAGGGTGTTAAGACTACATTTTTATACACCGCAATAAACATTACATAGTATTACATAATACAATACATCCTTTGCTACTAAATGTGATTCAAAGAAATCTGGGTACAATTTCTAGCAGTTGGTTCGACAGTTGCACAGCCGTAATTAATGAAAGGTATTAATACCAATCAATTTAATGTGTTTTTGTATTAGCTAATAATTGGATGAAAATAAAACATTTTTACGAAAAAATTTTAACTGTAGCAACTTCCATGATTATTGTATAAAAATATTTCAGTTTTCATAAGAGTGAGACCTGGAAAGGTGAAGAGCTCACATATGATCCTGTAGTTTTAGATTGGGTAGAAAAAAAGCAGGACTAAATGAACATCAGAGTAAATAAATATCACATGAGAATAACACAGCAAATCATACTCATAATAGAAAAGCGAGTCACTCTCTCAGTGATTGTGACAGGTAAGTCAAGGTGTGTGAACGGTATCGGATTTAACAGAACGAATGCACGTATACTGGGATATAGATTTGGGTATCCATATGCCGTGCATGATGTAAATCCTCTCTAAGTCCGATGAAAAAAAACATTTCTCACCACCATTGTAGATATGAAGGCTACACACCGTCAGGATAGATAAAAAAAAACTATAAAACTCAGAAGGCTCAGAATATGTCTGGTCTGAAATATATATTCACTTCGGTTTCTATGGTCTTCTGTATGAATCACCAGGGTGATCTGTGATCTGGAATCGTGTGCGTGTATGCGTGTGTTGTGTGTATGAGTGAGTCAGAGTTTGAAGATAAATATCGCAGATAAGGTTTAAGTAAAGAGTTCACCAGCTTCTGTACAATTTTTTGCACATGTTTGATCGTCGAATCATTAAGAGAACACGAATATCTCAATATCACGCTATTTTTGCATCTGCAATAAAAGATAACGTAAGGAAACACAAGGGTAACTTCCCTTAGACAAATATATTAGTTAGGGATTTACCAAAAGAAATGAAATGGATGTTTTAAATTTAAACGAATCCATACATTCCCTAGTTTCATGAGTCTAAACTGTAATGTGTGGCATGTAAATTTGCGAGAAGGGATAGAATATGAAGCTATAGTGACTGAAATCTTCAATTTGCTATCACTCTTTGTTGGATTTCATTTATCTCGGTCACAGTATTGAGAAAATCCTGCATATTGTAAGTTCCTATTTGAAACAGAAATCTTTAATGGGTGGTAACCTCACCAGAAACTGGCTTATTTTGTAAGTATTCTTATGGTTGAAAGAGTGTAGTTACAGATTTCAAAGTCTGACACAAGGCCAGCAATGTCAGGAGGAGGAAATAGGTCGATTACATCGACCCCAGTGCTCGACTGATACTTTTGACTCTAACAAACTCAGAACGTAAAGACGGACGAAATACCGCTAAGCATTGTGACCAACGTACTAACGATTCTACCCTTCGTCGCGTGAGAGATTATTAGTATAATTATTAGCAGACTTTATTTAACACCAAGTTATATGACGAAACATGAGAAATAAGTGAAGCAAAATGCGTCGAACAGATGCGAGCCTATGTTGTAGTCTCGAATCCAAACAATCTACCACCACGCTAAGATAATTTTCATTCTCCTCTAAATATTTGTCATGTACGCGCACGATATCTTAAACTTAAAGAATAAATGGCTTAAATTAATGTATCAATTTTCTCTCATCAATCTTGAGTTCACATCAACCTTCTAGCATTCTTGACACTTTGCGATATACGCCAAAAGTCTTCTAATTAATACTTTTCTTCGCTATAGTCGCATTAGTATACGTCAGAAATTATATTCAAATTTATTCAGTAAGAACACTGATCTAGCTTCGAGGTAAACCAGATATGATTTACTTTCGTTATTAGATGCTGATGTCGAGGTTGATGTCTACGTTGATAAATGTACGATGAAATGGTAAGTTTACTTCTGCATTTACGTATAATTATTCAAGTGACATTTAATAAGTATACAATTATAAAAGTTATTGCATACTCATTCAGATAGAAGAGGTGTA